>NW_007730793.1:46430-47501 GCF_000696425.1 Galeopterus variegatus | reverse complement strand
TTTTTGTTCTCATGCACTTCAAATCCATCTGCCTTTCCTGACTGCCTGCCCTGAACACTTCAAGTGCCAGCATCAGATGAAAAGATAATAAGCAACCTTACAGAGACTACTTAAATAACTCCCACAATTGCATAAGATCAAACTCCTGTAACAAACCCCTTTACAGACACAGAAACAGAATTTGGAACCATGAGTGGGGTCTGCTCCACTAAACAAGAGCCACATTCACAAATATCTTTGAGCTAAGCCCTTCTCTACCTCGGGCTTCTATTGAGACTGCTGAGGAGCAGTACTCTTGGGCTTCCTAGAAGCCCTAATATTTGGTCGAGACGATCTGTAAGGTACAGTCTTAGTCTTTGAGGAGGGCCTTTTGTCTAACTCAAAGGTTTTCTGAGGCATCATCTTTGATATTTCTAAGATTTTAATTTAAGAAAAGATTTGAAAGTCACACACTTGGCTTTATCTTCAGGTTTTCCTGACAGTGTCTGAACTTGATTGTCTATCAGAAGCCATTTCTTAATTTTAGTACCATTGGCCATCTGGAGAGGCTGAAAAATTCAAAATCATCAATTCCTGGATTCTTTTTCTTTAACAGCCCTTTTCTCAATTTATCTCTCTCCTTTCACATTTCACAACAGCAGCAAGAAGAAATCAGGGGATACCTTCAACTCCTTGCTTGGAAATCTCATCAATTAGATCACCCCATTCACTAAGTATATTTTCTGCTTTCCACATTGCTGTAGGCTATAGTGTTCCTAATTGTGTCTACCATTGCATAGCAAGGATATCTTCTTCCATTTTCCAATACAATTTTCCTTTCTTTCCTTTAAGTCCTCACCAGCAACCTCCTCAAAGTCCTAAATTCTGTGAACCATGTATTCAAGGCACCTTAAGCTTTTGCTACATTCTCTTCAAAACCTTTTGGGTTTTTGTTATGGTAGCACCCCACTTCCAGGAACCAAAATCTGCATTGGTGACCTACTGCTAAAGAACAAGTTACCCCAAAACTTAGCAACTTAAAACAACAAGCATTTACTGTCTCACACAGCTTCTGATTGTCTGTCTGTGGAA
>NW_007730793.1:42982-45782 GCF_000696425.1 Galeopterus variegatus | reverse complement strand
TTTCCTTTCTTTCCTTTAAGTCCTCACCAGCAACCTCCTCAAAGTCCTAAATTCTGTGAACTGTGTATTCAAGGCACCTTAAGCTTTTGCTACATTCTCTTCAAGACCTTTTGGGTTTTTGTTATGGTAGCACCCCACTTCCAGGAACCAAAATCTGCATTAGTGACCTACTGCTAAAGAACAAGTTACCCCAAAACTCAGCAACTTAAAACAACAAGCATTTACTGTCTCACACAGCTTCTGATTGTCTGTCTGTGGAAAGTCCCGTGGTATAAATGGCTCCTTGGCTTTTCCCCAGAATTCCTCTTCTGCCAGCCCAGAATTTAGCTCAATTTCTTTTCATCTTCCAAAGTTTTATTTCTATCACCCCTTTCCTCATTCTATTAGTCCTAAGGAGTGTGTGCCTTCTTCCTCTTACCATTATTAGCTTAGAAAAGTGATGAGAGAGTCTATATATATGCATGTGTCCAACCTGTCTTCTTCAACCAAGAAGCCTAGGTCCCAGGTTTTGGTCCCCATTAAATAAGCTTCAATCACATTCTTTTTTTTTTTTTTTCTTTTGGCAGCTGGCCGGTATAGAATCACATTCATTTGAGCATAACTACTTAAACCTATACTGAAATGTTTCATATTTTAGACCTGGGTCTGCAGCAGATTGGACGCTGCTCATTATCTGGGAAATGTGATGAACCATCTTGTTTCCACCACTTGCCATGAGTATTGTGGGCCCTTTAAGATCCAAGGTACTACCCAAAAGAAGGACTTGCCTTTAACTGCACACATTTTGGAAATATCCTTTTTAGCCTACATATCTCCTCTATCCATATTTAATCATATCTGCTATCAATCAAATGAATGGATTGGATGAGCAGCTAAGGGTGTGAGGTTCAGTGATCTTTCGGGAAAATCATCTAATGCAGAGACTCCCAAACACCAGTCCACAAGAGTCTCCAACCATCCCCAACAAAATGAGCAAATAAGGACAGTGAATTCAGCTGTGTTCAATGTATAATACTTTCTATTAGTCCTTCCCTTCTATTGGTGTTAAAAATCTTTTATGCAATGCCAGACATAGTGGATTTTAGTTCATTTTTGTTTCTGTTGTTGTTCTTTGTCCTTTCTCAGCAAAGTAAAGCCTTACTGACCTTATATTACCTTGTTTTATGATTATTTTGCAGATCCATTGCATTTACAAGCCTGGGAGATACAGCCGTACTAACAGCTCCCAGTGTAGACTACTTTTGGAGTCACGGAGCGGGTGTGCATGGCCATCAGTGGATAAAACAGTGGAGTCTGCAGTTTGGTTTTGGTGCCACCCCACGTCCACAAATTTCGTTCTCCTTCACCTCCACGCAGCCCGTCTGGGGGTCACGCCCAGCTCTAAGCTCCTCTGTCTGTTGGCCACACTGTCCAGACTTGAGGCTGCCTGTCTGGTGACCGCCACTCGCTGCCTGCTGGGGGTGTTCCGGGAAAGACGCTGCAGGGCCACACTCGGCTACGGGGTGTCAGGAGTTCTCACCTCGGCTCTCACTGGAGTGTTTTTACCTTACGTTGGCTGCATGTTCTGGGGCTTTCTTTCCGTATATGACAGCTCGACACTTTCTTGCTATGAAGGCAACGTGATGCAGGAGGGAGAACCCTGGACCTGGAGCCAGAGACTCACACACTTACCTGCCACGTGACTGGGATAACCCTGAACCTCAATTTCCTCATCTCCAAAAGAGATAATGATGCCACCTTCAGTGTCCTTGTGGGAATGAACTGAAATAGTGTATGTGAAAGCAGTCGTCGTCTCTGGCAGATCAAAAGCGCCCAGCAAATGCTATTTGAGTCTGATGGTGGGGATGTAAGAAGTGAGAGCGGCTCCTAGTCTCCTCCCCTGACTCTATTTCCCTTTTAACATAGGCTCAAATCTTGAGTCAGAAGAGTAAGTAGCTAATGGTGGAATTTCAAAAATGAGCAACAGGCTCCTGGGGAGCTATGAAACAGATACTTATTCTCCAACTCACACCTTTCAGCCAGGCCTTACCTACCCAACATCTGCTGAAAACCCCCTCACACGTTGGGTCTTCTCAGTCTTGAGCCCCTTTCCTTGCGTCTTAACTCCCATTCTCATGTCCTAGCACCTGGGATTTAATAATTCTGGGCATGGATCTGAGACCAAACCCTTCGAGCCCCCGCCTCCTCTTCTTCTCAGAATCCCTCTCTCCATTTCTAGCCGTAGGTATCGGGGGTGCACACCTCTACCCCCAGCCAGGCCTCTCATCTGCACCCCCATGCAGTTCATAGGCAGATCAGAAACACAGACTCAAGAACAGCATAACATGAGGGCTCAGAGTGGTGAGTCTGTTGGTGGGCCTCCCTGCCACTGTGCCCAGCAAAGCCCTTCTTTTGGGGTCAAGCAGGGTCCTTACCCAGCAGGTACAGGTGCTTCTCACAGAGGGAACTGCCTCCCCAGGTAGGTCTATCTGATTCCCTCCTCTGAGCCGGAGACACCACTGACTGGCTTGTCAAGGAAGATATATCAGTGATAAGAACTAAACGGCTGTTTTATTTTTTATTTTTTCCTTTTTTTAACTTTAATTTATGAACATACAATGGAGTTGATTTTCATGTCCCTTTATCAATCCCTCATATCTCCCTTACCTCTCCCCCCACCCCCATCAACATCACATCTGTTCACTTATCTTAACAAGTTCAAGGAATTATTGTGATTGTCGTGTCTTGTCTTTTCCCCCCGTTTATTTGTTTGTATATTTATTTATTTATTTTTATTAGCTCCCACATATAAGTGAGAACA
>NW_007730793.1:33827-42214 GCF_000696425.1 Galeopterus variegatus | reverse complement strand
TATTTGTTTGTATATTTATTTATTTATTTTTATTAGCTCCCACATATAAGTGAGAACATGCGGTATTTAAAACGGCTGTTTTAGCTTAGCACACCCGAGTGTAGCACGAGAACGTTGACTCCACTTCATCTAGTGGGTGCTTATTCAGTTAACAGCTGCCTGTCCCACTAGACCTTGTCAGTTTTACCCACCATTGTAGTCCCCGGACCTACCACATAGCAATAAGTAATAAATTTTTGAAGAATGAGGTGAATAAATGAACAAATATATGAAAGACTTTGGGGGGATAGGATTCACATTGACTAAAATAAAAGACCCCTCTTGCAGCATCCCTGGAGGGGAGGAGAGAGGGATAGGTGGGAGTGTGGGGCCACTCAAAGGCACAGAGTGAGGAAGTTGAGGGGTCTCCACAGCTTCCCTTTATCTGTGAATTGGGGGGTGGGGAGTTATCTTCTGGAAAGGAGGGGAGGGGAGGAAGGAGGAGGGAGGACTGAGGAGAGAAGTGAAGGTTTGAAACAGTGACTGTAATGAATGGACTGGCTACCAGGAAATTCTCATCATGTGGATTAAAAAAAAAAAAAAAAGAGTGGGACTGGATGCCAACCAGGGACTCAAGGAGGACATGCTGGGCAGCAGGATGGCTCTGACTACAGGGCAGGCAGATGGCATCAACCAAGAAAGGGAATGGAGGGGAAGCCTAATCTGAGGAAGAGTTTATGGGCATCAGACTTCCAGACAGGGCCAGTCATCTCAGATCAGCCAGAATTCATCAAACGCCTACTATGTGCTGGGCCTTGTATCGAATACAAAGAAAAACAGGAGAACCTCTGCACTGGGGAAGCTAGAAAGTGCACCAAATATGAGGAAATCCTAAATGCCTAAGTAAAACCAGAGCAGGTCACATACTGTGGCTCAGCTGTGAATGAAAAGAAATCCAGGACCAAAGATTTTTCTCTTCTCCCTCTCCCTCTCCTTTTAAACCAAAAGTCACAGATTTTCAGCTCCTTTACCTGTACACAGAATTCTTTTTCAGCCAAGTATGACCTATGTGAGGCAGTCTTGGAGCGCCACCTGGTGGGTCTTCATGGGATTAAATATTTAGCTCCTGGAGGTTAGGGTTCTAGATTGTTCGAGTAGTGGGAAAATGCACTCATTCAGCAAATATTAATGACCTAAAACGTTGTGACAGGCACCATGACTACAAATGTATGCACTCAGGTTTCTTCTAATCTAATAAGAAAAAATGTAACTGTTAATTAGGTTTGGTACTAATTTTGAATTGAAAGCCTGTATTAAAAGCATATTTAACAAAAACTAAGATCTTGGCTGAATTATGTTTCCTCATAAAAGAGAAGAAAGCATACCATCCACTGTTAAATAGAAAATAGAAAAATCCAGTTCACGTAAACTGTTTTTCTCCTGGACCTGCTGTCATTTTTTTCTAGCTCCCCAAATTTTAATCTGACCAGACACTAGAAAACAGTACACAAAGCACTACAAAACCCACATCTTCAAAGGCTCCAACATGGGGGGCAACTGTGGTGTAGGGAAAGGGGACAGATTGAAGTCACGCCCTGAATTTGAGCTAAGTAAAGCCATGTGAACTCAAGTGAGGCTTTTTTTTCTTTTTTTTTTTTCTTTTTTGGCAGCTGGCTGGTACAGAGATCCAAACCCCTGACCTTGGTGGTAGAACACTACCCTCTAACCAACTGAGCTAACCAGCTAGTCCCAAGGCTTTTTTTAATTGTAAGTTGACAAATTATAATTGTGTATACTTATGGAGTACAAAGTGATGTTATGATGTATTCATACAATACAGAATGATTGCATCAAGTTAATTAACATATCCATCACCTCAGATACTTATCATTTTTTATGGTGAGAACATTTTGAACATTTGAAATTTCCTTTCTTAGCAACNATTTAACAAAAACTAAGATCTTGGCTGAATTATGTTTCCTCATAAAAGAGAAGAAAGCATACCATCCACTGTTAAATAGAAAATAGAAAAATCCAGTTCACGTAAACTGTTTTTCTCCTGGACCTGCTGTCATTTTTTCTAGCTCCCCAAATTTTAATCTGACCAGACACTAGAAAACAGTACACAAAGCACTACAAAAACCCACATCTTCAAAGGCTCCAACATGGGGGGCAACTGTGGTGTAGGGAAAGGGGACAGATTGAAGTCACGCCCTGAATTTGAGCTAAGTAAAGCCATGTGAACTCAAGTGAGGTTTTTTTTTCTTTTTTTTTTTTTTCTTTTTTGGCAGCTGGCTGGTACAGAGATCCAAACCCCTGACCTTGGGGGTAGAACACTGCCCTCTAACCAACTGAGCTAACCAGCTAGTCCCAAGGCTTTTTTTAATTGTAAGTTGACAAATTATAATTGTGTATACTTATGGGGTACAAAGTGATGTTATGATGTATTCATACAATACAGAATGATTGCATCAAGTTAATTAACATATCCATCACCTCACATACTTATCATTTTTTATGGTGAGAACATTTTGAACATTTGAAATTTCCTTTCTTAGCAACTTTGAAATACAATACATTATTATTAAATATAGTCACCATACTGTGCAATAGATCTCAAAAATACTTATTCTTTCTGTTTAACTGAAACTTTGTACCCTTTGACTAACAACTCCCCATTCCACCCACCCCTCTGCCTCTGTAACCATTCTACTCCCTGCTTCAATGAGTTTGATGGTTTTAGATCCCATATGTAAGTGACATCATGCAGTACTTGTCTTTCTGGGCCTGGCATATTTCACTTAGCATAATGTTCTCCAGTTCTATCCATGTTGTTGCAAATGACAGGATTTCCTTTTTTAAGGCTGAATAGTATTCCATTGTGTGTATATACCACATTTTCTTTATCTATTCACCCATTGATGAGATGGGCAAGTCTTTTTATCTGAGACTTTATTTCCTCACTAGTCAAATGGAAATTAAAATGCCCACCTTTCAGAATAGTATAAGGATTAAATAACATAATGTAGGAAATACGTTTTAAAGCACCAATCAAGTCTTGATTTTTACTGTTCCTAGTCCATAAAGAAGTGCCCTCCAAAAAGGAAAAACTCTTCCCTCTTTCAGTGATGAGACATCACTGACCCCGGTAAATGAGAGAAAGGTAAGGTGATTGCAGAGGCCTTATCAAACAGGCTTTTTCTTTTCTTTTCTTTTCTTTGTGGCTGGCTGGTGTAGGGATCTGAACCCTTGCCCTTGGTGGTATAACACTGCCATAACCAACTGAGCTAAGTGGCCAGCCTCCTCAAATAGGCTTTTTCATTTCACAAATAATTAAAACTACACAGGAAAATTTTCTTTATCTGTGGCAGACAGACTCTACCTTTTATAACAGCATTAAAAAAAAAAAAATGAAGTCCCTAGGAATAGATACAACAAAAGTTGAGCAAGATCTTAATGAGAAAAATTATAAAACTTATTGAGAGACATTAAAGATAACAACTAAATCAAGAAATATAACATGTTCATAAACTGGAAGACTCAATATTGTAAAGATACCAATTCTCCCAAATCGGTGATAAAGTCAATACGATTCCAGTCAAAATCCCAGCAGGTTTTTGGGGGAGATGTCAAAAGTTGATTCCAAAATTCATGTGAAGATGCAAAGGGCAAAGAACAGCCAACATTCACAAGGAAGAGGAGGAGGAGGGGAAGAAGCCAACTCATTTTCAACAAAGGTGCCAAGAATATACAGTGGGGAAAGTACAGGCTCTTCAATGCGTGGTGATGGGAAAACTGGATATCCACATGGAGAAGATTGAAACTAGACCCTATTTCTCAAAATACACAAAGTCAACTCAAAATGGGTTAAAGACCTAAATTTGAGACCTGAAACTATGAAGCTACTAGAAGAAAACATAGGGAAAACACAGAATGGGAGTGAGCAGCACTTTTTTGAGCAAAACTACCAAGACACAGGCAAGTAAAGCAAAAATACACGACTGGGATTACATCAAACTGAAAAGCCTCTGCACAGCAAGGAACACTATCAACAAAATGAAGAGACAACCTATAGAATGGGAGAAAGTGTTTGCAAACTACACATAAGACAAGGAGCTAATATACAGAACATGTAAGGAACTCAAACAATTCAACAGCAAAAAAAAAAAAGCCCAATTAAAAAATGGGCAAAGGACCTGAACAGACATTTCTCAAAAGCAGACATACAAATGGCCAACAAGCACATGAAAAAATGCTCAACATCACTGATCATCAGGGAATTGCAAATCAAAACCACAGTGAGAGATCATCTGACCTCAGTTAGGCAGAAAATAATAAAAAGACAGAATAGAACCAAAGCTGGTGAGGATGCAAAGAAATGTACATTGTTGGTGAGACTGTAAATTATTATAGCCATTATAGAAAACAGTATAGAGATTTCTCAAACAACTACAGATAGAACTACCATATGACCCAGCAATCCCACTACTGGGTTTATATCCAAAGGAATGGAAAAGACCACGTTGAAGGAATATTTGCATCCCCATGTTTATCGAAGCTTGGTTCACAATAGCCAAGATATGGAACTAACCTAAATATCCATCAACAGAAGATTGGATAAAAGAAATGCTGTACATATACATGTGGAATGCCACTCAGCCATAAAAAAAAAGAAATTCTGCCATTTGCAGCAACATGAATGAGCTTAGAGAAAATTATGTTAAGTGATGTTAAGTGAAAATTATTTTATGTTATGATAAGCCAGGCACAGAAAGAGAAATACTACATGTTCTCACTCACATGTGGGAGCCCCCGAAAAAGGAAAACAAAACAAAACAAGCAAACAAATAAATAATAATAAATTGAACTGTTAAAAGAAGAGAGAAGAACTATAGTTGCTAGAGGTGAAAAAAGGGAGAGGGGAGGAGGGATAGCGAAAGGCTGATTAATGGACACAAAAGTACAGCAAGACAGGAAAAACAAGACCTACTGGTGTACAGTCGACCCAGAAATCAATACTGTTTTACTGCATGCAACCAAATAATTAGAGAGAGATCACACATGCACATTACAAAGAAATGATTAAGTTTTGCAAGGATGAATAGGCAAATTACCTCGAATAGACCAATATACATTGTACACATGTATCGAAATATAACTCTGTATCCCATCAATATGTAAAATCAATATGTTTCAGGCTGACCAGTTAGCTTAGTTGGTTAGAATGTGGTGTTACAACACCAAAAAATAAAAATACATTTTTTTCCTAAAAGGCCAAAGAAACAAAAGGTGGGCTGCCTGGCTTGCTCAGTTGGTTAGAGAGCGGTGCTGATAACACCAAGGTCCAAGGTTCGACCTTGTACCAGCCAGCTGCCAAACAAAAAAACAAAACTTAAAGCCAGCTGTCTTTTTATACATAAGATACTGGTACAAGGCCATTTTTACTGATTAAGTCTCAGAACAAAAAAAGAAAAAGGAAAAGAAGAAGACATACAAATGGCCAAAAGGCACATGAAAAAATGCCCAACATCACTAATCATCAGGGAAATGAAAATTAAACCCACAATGACATATCATCTCAATTCAGTGAGAATGGCTATTATCTACAAGACAAAAAATAACAAATGCTGGAGAGGATGCAGAGAATAAGGAACTCTCCCTCATTGCTGGTGGGAGTATAAATTGGTACAGCCACTGTGGAAAACAGTATAGAGGTTCCTCAGAGAACTAAAAGTAGATCTACTTTATGACCCACATATCCCCCTACTGGCTATATACACAAAGGAAATGAAATCAGTGTGTCAAGAAGACACCTGCACTCCCATGTTCATAGCAGCACTGTTCACAGTAGCTAAGAGATGGAATCAACCTAAATGTCCACCAACGGATGAATGGATTAAAAAACTGTGTACATAGGGAATACACAATGGAATACTATTCAGCTGTTAAAAAAATGACATCCTATCATTTGCAGCAACGTGGATGGAACTGGAAACTATCATGTTACGTGAAGCAAATCAGGCACAAAAAAACAAACACTGCATGATCTCACTCATATGTGGAATCTGAAAAAAAAAAACCAAAACAGTGGTTCTCATAGAAGTAGAGAGTAGAATAATGGTTACCAGAGGTGATCAGGCACAAAAAAACAAACACTGCATGATCTCACTCATATGTGGAATCTGAAAAAAAAAACCAAAACAGTGGTTCTCATAGAAGTAGAGAGTAGAATAATGGTTACCAGAGGTGGGGGGCAGGAAGTGGGGGGAGGAGAAGAGGTGGCCTAATGGGTACAAAGCTATGCTATCTACCATAAGCTATTCATTGTGCAGTACATGCATGTATTGGAATAACACACTGTACCCCACAAATATGTACAAGTAAATGTTAAAATATTTCAAATTTTAAAAAAGTGTTTAATCTCTCAAATCAATGAAATGCTTAGTTTAAAAAAAAAAGAATACAAATTCTTTCATGAAGTTTTCAAAGACCCCTCATGTGTGTATATATACATTTACATATACACACATACATATATATATACACATATGGTCTCCAATTTATGATAGTACAAATTAAAATATTTTCAACTTATAATGAATTTATTGGGATGTGACCCCATTATAAGTCAAGGAGCATGTGTGTGTGTGTGTGTGTGTGTGTGTGTGTGTGTGTGTGTGTGTGTGTGTGTGTGCATAGAGAGAGAGAGAGAGAGAGAACGGAGAGATTTATTTTAAGGAATCAGCTCACATGGTTGTAGGGGCTGTCAAGTCTGAAGTCTGTAGGGAAACACTGGAAATCAGGTAAAGGAGCTGATGCTGCAGTCTTGAGCCTGATATCTGCAGGGCAGGCCAGCAGGCTGGAAACTCAGGCAGGGTTTCTGCGTTGCACTCATCAGGCACAATTGCTTCTTCAGGAAATCTCAATCTTTGCTCTTAAGGTGTGCCTGGACCAAGGGAATGAAAACTGGATTCGCTGTCAGGACAGGATGCTGTATTCCAGATGTGGCTTTAGTATTTCAGCTGGGCGCAACACTCAGCCTGTCTAGCCCTCAATTTCGTTATCTGTAAATGCAGATGATGATTCTGGCCCTGCCTACCTCACAGAATGGATAAGAGATTTAAGTGAGCTAATGTGATTTGTAAATGTCAGCAAAAATGGACAACAGGAGTAAGTTCACACTAAAGTACCAGTAAGTGACAGCAGCCTAGGGTGCCACTTCCTCAGGAGTACCTTATTTTTCTCCTCAGTGAAATGTAATCAGTCATTCATTTAATAAAACTGTATTGGGTGTCTATCACGTGTCAAATCCTGTGCAAAGAATTAGTTCATAAATAACCCTTCTTCCTCCATGCTATTAGATACATGGATTGGACAGTTATTTATTCAATTATTCAAGAAATCTTTATTGAGCCCCCGATATTTAAACGGAGCTGCAGTATTTACCTCCTTGAGAATGTATTTTAGTCTTATTAGTAATTTACTTGACTGCCACCTCCCAACGGCCTCCCACCGGCTGCATTGTGAGCTTTTTGAGGAGAGGTGGGATCCAAGCAAGATTCAGTGTCTGCTACTGACCGAATGAATCCAAAGCACTTCTTAAATAACACAGTTGCCATAAGCTGCTTCTCTCTGACCATTAACTATACCCACGGAGACTGCTTGTCACCCTGGTCAGGCCAAAGAGTGGGAACTGGACTGACCATGTTTTGATCACTCTAAATGAACTATTCCATGCCTTCTAGATCATTCAGCAGCCTCCAGCCCTGGCCTGGCATCAGACTCCAGTTTGGCCTGGGAAGGTGCCATCTCTGTGAGCACAGCCTGGCATCTGACCAACCAACATGTTAGCTCCCCAGTCCCTTTGCAGCCCACAAGGCTCAGGGGCCATTAGGGATGGCTGGAGCCTCTGATATTAATAAGGGATCCTCTCAGCACAACTCAGCCCACCAGGAGCGTAAACAGATCCTGCTGGCAAATGCATTTCCCTCCAGGCTTGGGCCATTCCAAGGCTGCCTAATGGGTGGATGGCATGGGAAGGATTTGGCTTCTCTCCCTCTCGTTCATCTCCTCCTTTTCTTCATCTCCCATCTCCATCCCCCACCCCTTCCCCATCCCCACGGCCACTTTTTTGTGCCCCTCCCATGTACCCCTTTTTACTCTCTTTGTCTCTATTCTCTTTTCCTGCTTTCTCATTGCTCCTCTCCTCCTTTATCCTGTGTCCACCTCTTTTTCTCTTGACATCATTTGTGCACTTGCCCCTGCCTTTAAAATTCTTTGAAAATCAACCAGAAGCCCCCCAGGCTTCTGAGCCTGAGTGGGGGGCGCCGAGGGCCTCAGCCACACACCCCCACCCCCACCCCACCATCTGCAACCATGGGCCAGCCCCAACCCCTGGCTCCCTCCCC
>NW_007730793.1:24588-32827 GCF_000696425.1 Galeopterus variegatus | reverse complement strand
CCGCCCCCTCCCCCTCCCACAGCTCCACAATAATATCTTAGAATATAAAAAATAATAAATAAATAATTCTTTGAAAATCACCCCTTTTAATGGCTATTATAGATCATCATGAAGCTGTATCATAATTTACTTAACCATTTCCCTATTGTTGGGCAGTAATGTTGTTTTCAGTTGTTCACTATTATACATGGTAATGTCATAACAAACATAAATGGAAATGTATAGAAACTGAAAATTTTTTTACATCAAGTTAGTGATTTAAGAGCATAGATTCCAGAGCCAGACCAGCTAGGTTTGAGTCTCAGTTACACCACTTACAAGTTGTGTGATCCAGGAAGTTATTTAACCTTTCTCTGCTTCAATTTCCTCATTGGAAATGGAGATATTAACAGTAACTTACCTCACGGGATTTGTGTGAGGTTAAATGGAACGATAAATGTAGAGCACTTAGAACAGTGCCTGACACTTAGTAAGCCCTCGAAAGGTACTACCAATTATTTGTAGTATTACTTGAGGAAGTACATAAAACTGGGCTTAGAACAATTGATGTTGCAAACAAGTTAGAAAAAATATATATTACTGGAGGACTGGGGGAGGCTGAAGAGAGTTATTAGACCACTCCAAAACTGCATATTTGAGTTGGCAGTCCAGACTAGGCATAGGGATGACATATCTCACACTTGCCACATCCGTTGGCCTTGGCAGATGTAACTATTCAATTACCACACTGTTCCCATACAGACCAGATACAGCCTCACAACCCCACTCACCACTCCAGGCTTCTGTTACTATTTAATCGGAGTTAAAGTCAAGGATGGGCTTTTTTACATCCCTGTTCTAGAGCAATGGTCTCAGCCCTGGTACACGTTAGAATCCCCTGCATGGCGGGACAGGCACCCCGTGATCCCCACTGCCTGGCAGTCATGCCCTTGTGTAATCCCCTCCATTGGAGTGTGGGCTGGACCTAGGGGCTTGCTTCTAATGAAGAGAATATAGCCAAAGGAATGAGATGGCATTTCCACGAGTGGGTTAGGAAAGATCGTCACTTCCATCTTGCTCACACTCTCTGTCGTGCTGACTTTGGTGAGCCAAGATTCTGGGCTGGAGAGGCCCACGTGGCAAAGGACTGAGGGTGGTCTCCCAGCTAAAGCCAACAAGGAGCTGAGACCTTCAATCCAGCAGCCTGTGAAGAACCGAGTTCTGCCAACAACGCTGAGTGTGCTTGGAAGCAGATCCTGCTCCAGTTGAATCTCGATTGCAACTTGGTGAGAAACCCTGAAGCAAAGGACCCACCAAGCTGTGTCTGGATTCCTGAACCACAGAAACTGTGAGATAATGTGTGTGTGTTGTTTTAAGCCACTAAGTGTTGGGGTAATTTGTTACACAGCAACAGATAACTAAAACAAGTGGAAAGGAGGGGCTTTAAAAAAAAATACTGATGCTACCTAATTAAAATCAGAATCTCTAAGGATGGGACCCAATCACTGATATTTCCTAAATCTCCCCAGGTGATTTTAACATATTGCCAAAGTTCAGAACCACTGATTGGACTTCTCAAACTTTAAAGTGAATATGAATCACCTAAGTATTTTGTCAATGTGTAGGTCTAGAGTGAGGCCCGAGGTTTTGCATTTCTGACAAGCTCCTGGGTTATGCTGATGCTGACGGTTCCCAGAGCACACCAAGTAGAGGCTGAGCAAAAGACGAGAGAGGCCTGAACCAGCTGCACGGCTCTGGAAATGGTGAGAAGCCGGAGGATGGGGAGTATGTAGAGGAATAATCCTCAGACCTTGAATCATTTTGTCATGGAGGGCCAGGTCGAGGCACGAGTGACAGCTGCCAGAGAACAGGCAGAAAGTCAGCATTTTTAGCTGAGATAGGAAACAAAAGGGGAGAAGTTTGTTTGGGAGGAAAAATAATAAATGTAACCTGTTAGGGATGATCAGGACATAATTTATGGGGCCCAGTACAGAATGAAAACTTGGGGCCCTTATTCAAACATGACTGGGAATTTCAAGATGGTAATAGCAGGGCATTAATTGAAGTGTGGGAGGCCCTCCGAGCATGGTGGTCACATAGGCCATACAGCCATGAAGTCAGTCCTGGGGCAGATTAGTCAAAACCAAGAATTACCTCCTCTAAGAAACTATCTCTGTTGGCCCTGTCACCCCCTCTCCTGTCCCCTGTGCCGTGGGCATGCCATGCTGTGTGCCTGGGCCTTCCTCACGCATTGTAACAAGGCTCTGTGCCTCCCCAGTAAGACTGCAAGTTGTCGGGGGAATCAAAGGAGTGACTCCTTTGCTGCTTCCTCCACTATGTCTCATAGAAGACTGGGTGCCCTTCCTCACGCATTGTAACAAGGCTCTGTGCCTCCCCAGTAAGACTGCAAGTTGTCGGGGGGATCAAAGGAGTGACTCCTTTGCTGCTTCCTCCACTATGTCTCATAGAAGACTGGGTGCGACATGCAGAAGTTCCTCCCTGCCCTACCCACTACCCCAAGCTCAGGAACAGGGCCTGTGCCTGAGTCACCTGTCCTGCACCTGCCTCCATTGTGTGACTGCCCCAGCAAGGCAGAGAGAGCTCTGCTGCTGTGAGCAACGTCAGCCAGCTTTTCCCTCACTCCAGGCCCTCCCTGATCTGAGGGCCTCTCCCTCAGATCCAGGGAGATTGGCCACCAGATAACAGGCTATAAACAGAGTTCACAGCCTGTAGCTCTAAGAATATTCCTAATCAGCTATTTTTTAGCAGGGTGCTTTATGGTCCACATCAGAAAATAGCCAACCCGTCCCTGATGGTCGGCACCTACCCCACACTGATTTGTTTGACAGGCGTTGGTCCCCCGTGGGAGTCTGTGAGTTGCTTGCAGAGATAACCTGGACAGTCTCAGGATGAGACCCTACTCTCAGGCCAGACCCCAGAATGCCTTAAAAAGGGCTTGAGAGTCTCCTTCTGAGACATGAGTATAAACAAGAGTTCACAACTAATTTACTAGAAAACTATATAGTCAAACTGATTCATTTGATAAAAGTACTTCCCTGTACTTATAAATCATATTTCAAACCCAAGAAACTGAAATGTCAATATGGTGAAAATAATACAGTGTAACACAATCTACAAAATTCCACTGAATTTTACCTGCTGCAACTTTGCACACATGGTCCTGAAACTGTAGGTAAATGATGGGATGTTTGGCATCTTGCTGTATGACTTTATACCTAAAAAAAGAAGACAGCTAAATATTTAATGTGCAGCTCGTATGTGTTGGGTACTGCGCTAGGCACTTCATATTTAATAGCATAGAGAAGCAGAATCACAGAATGACGAAAACAGTTTTATAAGCCAAACAGCCTGGGCTTGAGGGAATCTCTGACACTTGCTAACTCTATGCCTCAGTTTTCTAATCTATAAAATGAATAGAATAATAATAATAGAACTTTCTTCATGGGGTTGATTAACTGATTAAAGGATTAAATGGGCTATTACAGGTGGGGGGTACTTAGGACAGCACTGGCTTTCCATTATTTGTAACCTACCCTCATCTTTACAACCTTGTGAGAAAGTAAATAATTCTCAATTTAGAGATTAAGTAACAAGTTCAGAAAGGTAAAGCAATTTGCTCAAAGTCACAAAGCTATTAGTGCTGAGATCAAGCACGACATCTGCTCCAGACCACATATCCAATGCTTAACCCCTCATTTTTACCAGTGAAAAAATTGAGACCCAGAGAAATGAAATCATTTCCATAAAGGAACAGCTAAGACCAGAATTCAGGTTACACTTTTGCATTCCACCACGCTGCCCCCACTATGTATTCACTGAGCAGCTTCTACATGACCAGCAAAAAAAGGACAGCTCATAAAAGATTTGGAAGAAATAGTCTCTGCCCTTGAGAACTATATAGTCTTAGAGCCTAATATTTAAAAGCATAAATAACACCAGGGAAATTTATTCAGTAGCTACTGAGTGCTAGGGGTTGAATATGTTCCCCCAAAATTCATGTGTTGAAAATTTGACCCCCACTGTAACAGTGTTAGGAGCGTGGGAGATCTGATTACGGTACCTGAAAGGTGGGGCCTTGAAGAGGTGATTAGATCTTGAGGACCACGCTCTCACGAATGGATTAATCCATTCATGGAGTAATCGGTGCATGGTCTGGTGAGTAATCATGGGTGTGTACCGGTGGCTTTATGAGGAGAGCACATGAAATGCCCTCTGGCCCTTCTCGACATGTGACACCCTGGTTGCCACAGGGCCCTCTAGAGATTTCCCACACAGAAGAAGGCCCTCGCCAGATGCTGTACCTGGACCGTGGTCTTTCCAGCCTCCAAAACTGTAAGAAATAAATTTTATTTCTTTATAAATTACCCATTTGCAGGTATTCTGTTATAAGCAACAGGAAATACAGTCATTGAGCTGGACACTGTAATAACAACAGACATGGATCAAGGGTTTACCATGCAATTATCCCACTGCAAATCAGTGTCTTATCTAACCCTCATAAAAGCACTATTAAGTAGTAATATCAGAATCTCAACTTACAGATAAAAAAAAAACTGCCACTAAAAAGTGAAATCGCTTGCCCAAGTTCACACAGCTAGCAAGTGGAAGAGCCGAGCTTTTCCTGGGTCTATCTGATTCCAAAGCCAGAGTTCTTAACCAATGTGCTCCCCAGCCTCTCCATTATCATGTGGATGGGAGACAAAGAGAATAAGTCTAATAGAGGAACTAAGGTTTGTGTGCATCACTTACCAAAACTTCTGGTTTTAGAGGTTAAATACAGTCTGTGTGATGCTGGCAGTTGGGCCATCAGAGTTCAAAGGAGGAAGAGACGACCGTAAATGGACCTTTCCCTTAGTAGGCTTGGCTTTCATGTGGTCCCTGGGTGACACTGGGAACACAAACCATCTCAGCTTAGAGAGGCTTAGGGCACTATATTGCACCATAAAAGCTCGGCTCAAAGAAACCAACTTTAACAAAGTTCCAACCTTTCCCTTAGTAGGCTTGGCTTTCATGTGGTCCCTGGGTGACACTGGGAACACAAACCAGCTCAGCTTAGAGAGGCTTAGGGCACTATATTGCACCATAAAAGCTCGGCTCAAAGAAACCAACTTTAACAAAGTTCCGATAGATCTTCCATATTGTAGCATTTGACACATCTCCCAGTTCAGCCACCTGCCTGTCACCAAAACACACATCCCCTAATAAACAACAAGCATATTTTCAAGAAAGACAAAAGAAGCAAGAATTTACAGGCCATCCGAATATGTGATCAATTTTGCAGAATACCAGTATATGTGGTCTCACAAATTCAAATGTACTGACAGAAATAACAGAACAGCATATTTAAAACCAGGACTGGCCTCAAAAATGAGAAATGCATGGGGATGTGCGGCTGTCATAATGCTAGGTCACTATAAACATACACCTACTTCTCTGGGAAGCAAAGAATGGCTCCTAAGCAAAGAATTCTTTGAGAGAATAAACATGAGGAGGTACTGTTTTTATTCAGAGTGGTTGACGGGTGAGAAGAGCTACCAAATACCTGAGGGCTACAGTGTATGCCAAAGATTGCAAAGGAGGAGCCAACGTTTCATACAAAGTGTGACTCTTGAGCTACATCCTTTTAGCAATAACAAGCATCCTCAGTACTCAGTAAACAGACCCTTCAAGCCTTTGTCCCAATCTGCTTTTCTAGCTTCTCCTCCCCTCTCTCCCACTCTACTTCAACCAGACTAATTCCATGTCTGAGATCTTGTAGGCACTTAATATTTACTTATTGAATGAATGAATGAAATGGTAACTGCAATTATGTCTTCAATGGACTCATGCTATCTTCCTCCTCCCCTCTGTGAAATCCTACACTAAAGAAAAGATCTGATAAACTTGGACATGACTGTGAGAAGCCTCCAATCTAAAGCAGTAGTTTTCCACCCTGGCTGCACATTAAAATCACTCAAGGAGATTTCTAAAAACACTGATGCCTCAGCCTCACTTTGACAAAATCTGATTCAAGTAAACTGGAGAGGGGCCCAGGCCATAGTGATTTTTCCTAATGTGCAGCCAGGGCTGACAATTTCTGGTAGAGTCCAGCCCAGCCCTGTTAGAGGTCCGGAGAGTTGATGTCGCTTCTTCACGGCCAGAAAGCTAGTAGGTGACAGGGCAGGAGATGAACTCACAGCATCACTGAGCCCCTCTAACTTTTTTCAGCTCTTTATCTCATGCGATTCTTCCTTCTCTTGGGCTTATGTTTCTCAGACTTCATATTTTTTTCTCATTCATATATTCATTTAGCAATTATCAAGAACTTACCATGTGCCGTGTGCCAGGTATACAGCAGTGAGCAAAACAGCCAGTTTCCTCTCACCTTGGCCTTAGCAGGAAAACCCTGTGTGCCTGGAGGCCCTTATCAATTTGGATCATTCTGTTTCCACAAATTTGTGAGTTTCTTGGGACTAGGGGCCGTAGTTATTCATCTCTGGAACTTCAGGGCATAACACATTGCCTGGTATGGGGACAGATTTGATAATGCTTGATGAACAAATAAACGAATACAAGAAATTTCTGAAGTCCTTAACATGGAATAAAGAAAACAAAAAAATGTTGAGAAGACCACTTGTTTTACTCCAACATCCTCAGTTTTGTATCACAGAAATCTAACTTAAATTTGCTGAGGCAAAGAGGGCATTTATTTGCTCATAACTGGCAAACCTAAGGGTCAGAATCCCAGAGCTCAGACTGTGTCGTTGGAATTCCCTCTCCTCAGTTCCCAGCTGTTTGTCTCACCGTGGCTTCATTCTTAACCCAGGGCTTCTCCACGAGACAGGCAAGACGGTCTAACAGTAGCCCCGGGCTCATATCCCCTGCTTGTAGCATTCCCAACAGTAGCCACGTATTATCCCCAGAGAAGATTCTTTTTTTTTTTTTTTTAATTTTTATTTTGTCAATATACAATGTATATGATTATTATGGCCCTTCACCGACACCTCCCGCCCAGTCCCAGAGAAGATTCTGATGGCCCAATCTGCCCATCCCTGAGCCAAACACTTTGGCTGGTGTTGAGGACACTTTGGTCAGCGTGGGTGATGTTCCCACCCTAGGGCAGTCAGCAGGATCCCAGTATTATCAGCTTCACCAGGAACACGTGGAATGGGCAAGGAGTCCCCCTTTAGGAAACAGAAGGATATAGGACAGTGTGCTGGACCACCATGGTCTTCTAGGTCTTTCATCCTTACCTAGTATGATGGCTTTTGTCCTCATCCATGTAATTTCATGGATTCAAGGTAGGTGCCACAGAACTAAACAGAATGAATGCGTTCAAGGCAGGATGGCAGGGGGAGGGGCAATCCAGCCTTACCTGTCCCTTTGATCAGGAAAGCAAAAACTTTTCCAGGAATACTCTTAAAAGACTTCCCCTTAAATACCTCTGCCCAGCTCTGGTCACACTGCTACAACCCTAGCTGTAAGCAAGGTTAGGAATCTAGTTATGACAAAGGGGAATAGAATGTCATGACTAAGTTGCACCAATACTGATCTCTGCCACCCCACCCCTCCTGGGGGTTAGTCAGTCTCGCTCTGAGCTCCAGTAACATCTCTGTCTCCGATCGTAGGAGAACACCCACTGCACAGCAGTTGCTGGTATTTTCCGGCCCCCGGCCCTTGCTAGGATTTCGAAAGAGGTGCCCCTAAAGAGGTGCCAGGAAGACAGCTTCTTGTATCCCCAACGCTTAGCACAGAGCCCGTCTTCATTCCACCCACGTTCTCTGACTACCTTGTGCCGGGCCCTGCGCAAATAAGGAGGCGCTCAGTGAACGTTTCCTGGATAGGTATCACCGCGGCCCAGCAGCTCCACCCAGAGCAGCCTGGATCTCCCTGTCCCCCTCCCCTCCCCTCTCTCTCACCCCAGGCTGTCATTTCACCCTCCTAAAAGCCTTCCCTTTGGCTGTGGAGCCATTAGACGGTCCCTCTGGATCTGCAGGCAACAGCTAGTACTTTCCCTCCCTGCTGTCACCCAGCATCCAGCTGAAACTCGAATCAGCACCAGTAGACTGGGCGTGAGCGGAAGGAGACTGCTCACATTATTTGCCATTATTTACCTCTGACTGTGTGCATTCCCTTTCCTTCCCATACTCGTTTGAATTCTCTCCCCCCCCCCCCCCCCCCCCCCCCCCCCCCCCCCCCCCCCCCCCCCCCCCCCCCCCCCCCCCCCCCCCCCCCCCCCCCCCCCCCCCCCCCCCCCCCC
>NW_007730793.1:0-23977 GCF_000696425.1 Galeopterus variegatus | reverse complement strand
TCGAGCTCCGTGCCGACTGCGGCCCGGGGGGCCCGGGCCCGGCGCTCTGGGCCACTGCGGGCGCCCGCCCCACCGGCGAGCCCGGCCCGCAGTTATCAGAGCCGGAAGCCGGTCCGGAGATAACCGGCTCCCCGTCCGGTGGCAGCCTCGTCTGCAACACTTTTACATTTCTTTTTCCTGGAATAACCAGACTGCAGCCCCCAAGGGCGCACGCACCCCGTCCCCTACCGCGGGGACCTCTCCACCCTTCTGGGGGTCATCCCCACCGTTGAGACGACCCCGCAGCAGCCTGCTCACGAGCAAAGAGGGATGTGCGTGCGCGTTTGGGCTGGGCGTAGGGGCCTGAATTCCTCAAGCAGGGGATGGTCCTCACCACTCTGCACCGAGCAGGTGGCTCTGGGTGGGCTGGCGCTGGAATCCCTGGTCTGATGAGTGTGAGTGCATCTCGCAGTCCCACAAACTTCCGTGGGTGCAAACGGCAGAGTATAATGCAGTTTTACTTTCTCATTTAATCATTATTATCATTTCCATTTTACGGGTTAGTTAAGTGAGACTTAGGTCAGAGGAGGACCACTGGAGGTGAGAGGACCTGAAGTAAGGGAGAGCACTTATTAGCACTTACGTGTTCACCATCCCTTGGAATTTTCAAGAATCCTATCATTTAGCCCTCAAGGCAGCTCTATGAAATGAGCGCTTCTCTTATCCCTGTTTCACCAGTGAGGAAACCGAGGTTACAGAAAGGTTATGTTACTTGTACACGGTGGCCAGCTAGTCAGTGGTGAAGCCAGGATTCAAACCGGGCAATCTAGCACTTTTGACATTTAACCTTCTCTGGCTGGAGCCCAGCTTTGGAGGCTGCAGATGTCAGAAACCCAGTAAGACTGGGATGAGGCATGTTCCTCTGGTGGCTGTGTGGAGCAAGAAATAGCTGGTTGTTAGTCTGGCAAGTGGGTGGGTATGTTTGGCTTTGCAGTGACCTTTTCTATTATCTTGCAAACCCCAAGCACATGCTTTCAATCACTACTAGATGCCTCTGACATTCGCTAAGGTGTATAAATCATTCATTTACTCCTTCATTGACTGTAATCCTCTCCTGCAGGAATCAGGCCATAGTGGGTACAGAGGACACGTGGTTCACAGTTTTGTCCTCAGAAAGCTTAGGGTCCAATGGGGAGACACACAAGAGTGCCAGCCTTGGAGTGGCAAGCCTTGCAAAACAGGAGGAACCATGCTAGAGGAGCTCTAGAGGCTCAGAACCCAGACTTGGGGAACCAGAGCAAACCTCCCAAAGGGAGCCACACCTACCTGGACCTAACACGTAGAAATAGCTGAGAGAAAGGGACAGAGGGAACATAGGGTGTCCCAGACAGAGGACAGCACATTGCAAAACCTGGAGGACAAAAGTTTGCAATATCCATTGACTATCTGTCTCCTGCACAGATGTGAGCTCCAGGAGGACAAACACCCTTTTTCAGCTCTGGGTCTCTAGCACTTACCCAGTGCTAGCCAGGGTGTACCCCTTAAAACATGTTGAATGAATGTGTTCCTGCCTGAATGAGGCCTGTGCTTTGGGGCCAGTACTAATGATGTGGAGTGGGCCTTCTCCTTCTCACCAGCTCCCTCCACTCCCTGCCTCTCCAGCCTGTCAGAAGCTTCCATCCAGAAAGTCATCCGTCATTTACACTGAAATCTGTGTAAAGCATGCCCACAAACACCCTGCATTTGAAGCCTTTCCTCTATAAATGGCACTGTTATGAACTAAATGGTTGTATCCCACCCCAAGATTCATATGTTGAAACCCTAGCCTCCAACGTGATGGAATTTGGTGCTGGGACCTTTGGGAGATAATTAGGTTTAGATGAGATACTGAGGGCGAGGCCCCCATGATGAGATTAGTGTCCTTATAACAAGAGGAGGAGAAACCAAAGGTCCGTCTCTCTCCACCATGTGAAAACACAAGAAAATGGCCATTAGCAAGTCAGGAAGAGGGCCCTCACCAAAAACTGAATCTGCTGGGGCCTTGATCTTGGACTTGCAGGGCTCCAGAACCATGAGAAATAAGTATCTGTCGTTTAAGTACACCAGTCTATGGTAATCTGTCATAGCAGTCCGAGTTGACTAGGACAAGGACGTAAAGGTTTGTCCCCTCAGAAAGCTGGCAGGCCAGGGTAGAGCACCTTTCTAGGACCCTGGTTCATGACCCTTCCTAGCTCTCAACACAGTAAATTAGCCATCAGGCCGATAGGTACCCAGCACTCCCTCTGGTTTGGAAGCAGATGATCTAAGACTAAAGGAAGATAGTTCAGTTAATGGCCTGAGCCCACGTCAGCTCACTTCTTTTGTTCCAACCACAGTTTCTAAGAAGCAGTAAGCTCTCCCAGCACACACGCACACTCACACACAAACACTCTTGCATGCACATCTTTTCATGGGTGGGCCTAGTGAGTCACTCACCACCCTGTCTCCGGGAGAACAGAGGAACAGGGTCAGGGCTGAGTCTGGTTCTGGGGAGGGTGTGGACAGACCCAGAGCCACCACAATCAGAATGGAGCTGTGGGTTCTGGGCTTAGCTGACGGTGGAGATGGCTGGGAAGGGGAGAGAGGCCAGTGTGGGAGGAATGCCCTTGAGACCCTACAGGAGACTCCTGGATCCATCACTCCAGGACAAGGCCCCACTAGTCACCAGGTGCTGCAGCACACATTTCCCGAGCACCTATTGTTCTGCCTCAGGCTCTGCACTGGCCCCTGATGAAACAGAGATGAGTGAGGTGTGGTCTCAAGCTGCACTGTTCTTTCAGATTTACAGAAAATAGTTTTGCAAACGGACAAATGTACCTACTGGAAAAATGTGGTTTTTCAGTGTACTTTTAAAAAATGCAATCGTGCTATACTTTTTATTCAGCAACTTAGTTCACACCAATTTTTTTTTTTTTTTTTTTTAGCTCTGTCCATGTTCATAAGCAGAGATCTTGTGCATTCCTTTCATCTGCTATACAATTTGCTGGGCACAGGTCGGGCTGCCTGCCCCTTTCCAAAAATAAACAACTCAAAGTCAAACACTAGTGAAAATGGAAGTCAGCTTTATTCAGGAATCCTGGTGACCTGAGGAGAGATGTCAGGCCAACCCATCTCTCTAGTAAACCTGAACGAGAATGGCCAGACTAAAACCATCTCAAAGACTCAGATTTATTGAGGGTTTTTTTTTTTTTTTTAAAGGGGGCTGAGGGAATGGAACATGGGAAATGAAAATCAGGAGGGAGGGGGACATGAGCTGCAGGGACCCCATTCAAGGTTCCAGGTGCAAGGTCTTGCCAAAGCTCCAACTGGTTTCTCCTCCCATCCTTGCTGTTATCTTAGGGTCCTGCTGGAGGGGTGGAATCAGCATAGCTTTATTGATGTCTTCCTTGGTTTCCCAGGATCTGGATAGTATTTGCAAGTCTGCAAGTCTGCAGCTCCAGGATGGCTAGAAAACAACTTTATATTTATGTAAATAATGTGATCTTGCCCCATAACCAAGGTTCAAAATATCAAATAACCATGGGAAAAGGGAATTCAGAAAAATGCATGCCAAGAAAAAAACTGTGTCCTTTCAAAACCTTTTAGATCTCATGCAGTTTTAGGTCCCAGCAGGCTTCAGTCCCGCTCACTCCAACATACATATGTCATCATATAAATATACTACTTTTTATTTAGCCAGCTCCTCCTCTTGATGGACATTTAAGCTTTCAGCTTTCAGCCCTCACTCGGAGGACAGACAGACCCCTAACACGGGGTGACGTGTGTAGTGCTAGTGATATCACATGTATGGAGGAGGTGCCAGCTCCTAGGCTGGCAGGGCCCCATGCATACACACCTCCTCCCCACAGGGTTAGTGCTCAAAAAAGGCCGGGCTTACTGAATTGAAGCTATTGAGGGAGGGGTGCAGTCAACTAGAAAGTCACCCAAATTTCTTCATTCCTGATCTCCAAGGCCTTCTTGAGTATACTCCCTGCTGGTCTGGGGGTGGGGAGCTTCAGGCCAGGAGACCCTCCATTCTCCTTTATCCCCAGCACCTAAGGCCAGCTATATACTTCATCAGCTGTAAGACTCTTTTTTCCTTTTAACATTTTAATATGTCTAGAGTCGGGATGCGTGTTACAGATCAATAGCTTCGCTACAGTTTCTGCTAGCCTGAATTGAAGTTGAGTCTTTCCAGAGAGGATGTGTGTTGCTTGTGCCAGACACTGGAGGCATCCTATCCAGGGAGTCAGGAAAAGCTTCATGGAGGTGAGATTGAGTCTTGAAAGATGAGTAAGTGTGTACAGGAGGACAGGGTGGAGAAGAGCATCACATGCATGCAGCTGGTACTCATGAAATACATGCACAGTTCCTCTGGAGGCCTGGCTGGGTCTGGGTGTGCTAGGCAAGAGATGAGGAAGTGGGTGTGGACTTAGCACGCACCTGCTGGGAACTCAGCTGGAGCCCCACTCAGAGACCCCATGACACTGGACCCCCACAGCCTGCACACTCGCCATGATCGCCTCCCCGCACCTGGGTTTTCCCTGGAAAATGGGCTTGGGGTAGGAAAATACTTACTTTTCTACTATTCTTCAAGAAAGGAGATGAACAACCCCCAAAGCAAATCAGAGGTCAGCAGGGCTGCCCCCTCAGTTCAGAAAGGTGGGGGGGCCATCACCTGAGTTTCAATAGGCCAGGCAGTGGCTGCCCAGAGCCAGTGGCGGGGGGGTAATAGAAGGGAGGGGGAACTGGCAAGTTCAAAGTTGGAAAATGACTTTCTCCTGTAACTGATTTGCTGGGCTGGGAAGGCTGTGGGCTAAGGGAAAATGACACACTGGACCATAAAGGAGCACAGGATATTCCTTGCTCATGTGTCCAGCCAGTCAAGGAAGTTCACTGGCCTTTCCCCCTGCCCAGGCACACCGGGGGGGCATCTCAGGTCTGTGCCACACTGACCCCAGAGGAACCCTGCTGCAGAGAATACCCAGCTGGCTGGGGGTTAGGGCCTAGAGAGAAGACCGGTTCCAGTCCCAGCACTGCCAGTAAGCCCATATGTGAGGCCACCCTCCTTCTCTGCATGCACAGGGCGAGGAGAGTGTGTGAGCTTAGCAGTTCTCAACCAGGGCTGCTTGTTAGAACCACCTGGGGAGCTTGTAAGAACAACAGATGCCCATGCCCTACTGCAGACCAGTTAAATCCGTCTCTCTCAGGACAAGACCCAGGCACCGTTTTGTTTTGTTTTTAAGCTCCTTGGGTGATTGTAATGTGTGGCCAGACAGGGACCTACTGTGTCCAGGTCCCCTTCATTAGGCTGGTCCAGGGGAAACAGTTTGTAGGAAGTGCCCACATCTCCCACCTTCTGTTCTCAGAACACCCACTGTTGTGTCCTACAGTCTTGTTTATGTCTTGTTTGTGGTTCTATCATGACAAACCAGTAACTACTTTCTCGCCAGGTTTAGGGAAGAAGAAAATACTGCTTTGCTTTGAAGTTTGGTCAGGCTCAACAAGTAGCTCCTGAACACCAGCTGTGCCTGGAACAGCACGCCAAGGGATCACATAGCCTGGAGGTGATGTTAGATGCCCTGGGGGCTCTGAGAAAGGCAGTTAGCTCAGTTTGGAGTGGGGAGGAACTCCTTGAAGAAGAAACTTTGAAGGCAAAGTAGGAGGTAGTCAGGTGAGTGGGGAGAAGTTCTGAGCACTGAGGAGTCATGAGCATAGGCACCTTCTCTCTTGAGTGGGGAGGAACTCCTTGAAGAAGAAACTTTGAAGGCAAAGTAGGAGGTAGTCAGGTGAGCGGGGAGAAGTTCTGAGCACTGAGGAGTCATGAGCATAGGCACCTTCTCTCTATGGGGACCAGTGGAAGGGATGATGATTCTTTAGTTAAAACAGGGTTTTCAACTCATGTCAATTTCTTCATATTCAGTCTAACGAGTCATCTGACAGTTAAAGTAGTGGAGCTTGGGAAGATCTTGGAGCTGGGTGGTGGGTGCTGGAATAATTCCTCTGATAGACCTTTATACCAGTGCCAGGCACTGGTGAGGGCACCTAACATGAAGCTCCTTCAGTTGTTTGCCCTTCTGTGCTAATATGAGATCCCTGGCCCAGGCTCACTGAGGGGACGAATCATGTGCCTTTTGGAGGCCAGTGCCTAAAAGCAGAACATCGGACTTGCTCTTTCCACTCTCTATCAACCAAGTCTTCTGCATTCTTTGGGATGGGATTTCAGGGAGTCTTGAACGAGAACTTGTCCTTTACATCAGGTCAATTTAATTCGACAGCCCCGACTTGAATGAGCCATCCCTCATGTCACATACTGCTGTGTGCTAGTGATCAGACCCAAGCACAATGTGGTGTCTGCTGTCCCTTCTATCAGGGGAGGTGGGCAGTCACTCATCTGAGTGCAAGGAAGGCTGTGAGCTGTGCCATGGGAGCCTCGTAGGGCCTGGCAGAGGAGGTGACATTTAAAATGAGCCTTGAAGAGTGAGCAGGAACCTGAGAACAAGGAGGGTGTGATCTGAACTGAGGTTGAGTGGATAAAGGCCCAGTGTGGAATGTTCCATAGTTTTGGTGCAACTGGAATTGGGGGTGGGGAGGAGTCATGAGAGATGGGATGGAAAAGAAAGTTGGGACCAGATTATTGAGGTCTTTCAGAGCCAGGGGAGACATAGCCAGGAGAGACAGCCAGATGACTGGTTTAGAAAGATCACTAATAATAGCCTTCAGCCAACCAAAGAGAAGAAAAGCCAGTATCTCCTGAGATTTTATAAATGTTAATAACAATTACAAGAGAACAATAGCTGACTTTACTGAGCACTTACTTTGTGCCAGGCACGTAACAGCTGCTTTCAATTCATCTTCACAGTAATCCTGCAAAGAAGTGCTATTAGTCTCCATTTAACAGATTGGGAAACTGAGGCTCAGAGAGGTTAAGGGACTTACCTGAAGACATTCATTCAGCAGGTGTTTATGCAAAGCCTTGGTGTCAGGCACTGCAGTAGGCTTTGGGAATTCAATGGTGACCAAGACGGACCTGCCCCCTATGTTCACATAGCTGACAGCTGATCTAGGATGAACTATTAATCAAGAGGAATTACAACAGAGTGGAATAAGTGTGTTGATAGACAGGAACAGAGAGCAATGGGAAAACAACTGGGATCCTTAACCTGGTGCCGAGGGATTAGGGAAGGCTTCCTGGAAGAAGTGACATTTATACTAAGACCTAAAGGATGAAGAGGAATTGGCCCATTAGTTTCTTTGGAGGAGCATTGTACCCTGATCTGTGGTACCCAGTCATGTGTGTGCCTGAATTATCTTTTGATCACTCTGTGACCCTCTTCCAAGTGCCTTCAGGTATCCAGTAAAGTGTCCCCAAAAGAATCACTGGGAGGTCATGCCACCTCACTCCTTCCTTTGTCCTCCTGTTCAACACGCATTTACTGACCCCAACTTCCAGGCCTGACCCTGAGTCCTGCAGCCCAGCTTTACAAAGGGCAAACCCAGCCAGCTCCCACCCCTCGAGGTTGTGCAGGCTGAGGTGGCCCCACTGTCAGGCCTGACTTCGCTGGCATCTGAATAGAATCACAGCAGTGACTACCATAACGAGTGGGCTCTCAGAAAAGAGAACAGGAATTTTGGTGGTGAGACAACAACGTTCAGACCATAGCTAATGCTCATCACAGTTCCACACCTACCATGTGATTTGGGCTGGAAGAACCAGCCTCCTCCACACACCACTCCAGCTCCCAGGCCCAGATGACTGCTTCAGTCCCTGGTACAACTCCAGATTCTGTTCACACACCATGGGGATAGGAAGCTCACTGCCTAAGTAAGCAACTCTGTGTATCTTCAAAGAATTCTCATTAGTAATAGCTAATATGTATTGAGTGATCTCCAAGTGTTAGAAAGTGTGATAAGCTCTTTACAGGTATTGTCTCATTTACACTTTATTCTGCTGCCACAGCACTATGATAGTATCCTTATTTCAGAGGCACTGTAACTGAGGCTGAAAGAAATTAAGTAATTTACCTCAGGCCACACAGCTGTTACCGGCAGAGCTAACTTTTGAGCACAAGTCTGTCTGATGCAGAGTACGTGCTTGTGTCCATTATACACACACTGTTCTTAATTCTCTGCATCAGAACCGGTCTCCTTTCAGTCTTCATCCATTGGCCCTCATTCTGGCCATGACTGGGTGTCCCAAGTCTTGCCTTCGCCAAGATGAGAAGTTCTGCATCACAGGTTGGTCCCCTGCCTGGCAGACTGGTGTTAGCAGTGTTGGGGAAGGAGAGGAAGGCCTGGCCTGCTGGGATCCTGAGATCCTGAGAGCATCACAGACGCCTTGGTCCCACGCCCAAAGATTCTGAATTCATTAGTCCAGGGTAGGGTGTTTTTGATGGTCTACTGTTTAGTCAAGGTTGGAAAATGACTAGATTATTTGATTCAGTCCTTTCCAGTTGGAAACTAGATAGCTAAGGGCAATTACTCCTGGAAACAAACGCTACAGAAGGGCAGGGCATTTCCGTTTGCTCAGGCTGCCCTAACAAATTACCGCAACTGGATAGCTTCAACAACAAAAATTGATTGTCTCACAGTTCTGAAGGCTAAAAGTCTGAGATTGAGGTGTTGGAAGGGCTGGCTCACTCTGAGGACTGTAAGAGAGCATCTGTTCCATCCCTGCCCCCTAGCTTTGGGTGGTTTGCTGGCAGTCTTTGCATGCTTTGGGTAGTAGACATATTCCCTGATCTCTGCCTTTATCTTCACACGGCATTCCCCGTATGTGCGTGTCTGTCTCTGTGTCCAAATTTCCCCTTTTTAGAAGGACACCAGTCACATTGGATTAGGGCCCACCCTAATGGCCTCATTTTAATTTGATTACCTCTGTAAAAACCCTATCTCTTAAAAAAAGTTACATTCTGAGTACCGGATAGGACACCAAGGTATCTCTGGGGGGAGGGGAGGACGGTTCAGGCAAATGGGTGGGTGTGTTGGGTACAGAGCAGGTCTGGCTGGGACCACGCCCTACCTAGATTCCATCCTCACCTGTAGTCTGCAGCTCCCACCCAGGCCTCAGCAGCCCCTGGTCAGCCCTTTGCAGCGCATCCTCAAGCCAGTCATGGCAAAGTAGGCATTATGATCTACCCACTTCACAGGGGAAGAGACAAATTCAGAGAGGCTAAGTAATTTGTAAGCAACAGGAGATGCCCAAGGGAAGGTGTGATTAGAGGGAAGTAGAGGTAAGGTAACTGCCAGGGACAGAAGAGCCAGGTCTCTCCCCAGGACTGGAACCAAGGTCAGGGAAGCCATTGGGACCCATGGCAGCCTCTCTCCCCAGCAGTCCCTGGGCCACGTGAGCCACTGCCCCTCCTGGACCAGCTTTTCCCACTATATGCACTGCGGCCGTGGTGCAGCCTCATGTCATTCTCAGAGGCACCACAGGAGCTGAGGAGACCCGGTACTCCCATTCCAGACACTCAGGAGAGAGACTCTGATTGGTCCAGCTCACATCAGGTGGGCCTGGGCCGCCTTGGTCCTGTGAGCTGAGGCCAGAGAGGTGGGCTCGCCTCTCTGAGGGCTCTGGTGGGGGCTCAGCCAGTTAACTAACGATGGCCTTCCAAGTGGAGCATGTGACCGGGAGCAGGTCCTGGACCTCACCCCTTCTCAAATGCTGGTTGAGTGGAAGGAGATTAGATTGAATTCTCGTGGCCTGGAGTCAGGGCTTCTCCAGGTGAGAGATCAGAGAAAGGAGCCCCAGTGGCCCCTGGAATTGTTCCTGACTGTCAAACTCTCTAACCCACATGGTTTTTTGGTTTGTTTTTTTCAATTGACAGCCAAGTCATGATGGTCCCTAATTACAAATGAGGAAATGGCGGCCTAGAAAAGTGAAGGGAGTTGTGCTGGGTCACCCAGCTAGGGCGTGTGCAGACAAAACAGAACCTGGGTCTTCTGGCTCCACGATGTGTGCCCCCTGCCAGGCGGGCCTTCCCTGGGCTTCCCCCGCCTGCATCCTGCTCTCCTCTGCCACCCTCTGCTCCCGCCCTTCCCCACCCCTATCCAGGTTGCCCAGGAACAGGTGCACCGTCGGGATCGGAATGGGAGGGTGAAGCTGACCTGTTACACAGTCTGCTGAGTTTCCACTCAAAGGACAGAGAAGCAGTTTGCCTGTTTGTTTTAAAAATTACATTTTTCCTGAGTGTGTTTGCAGCAGCCTGAGGTACACCATGAATTGTCTTCTAATTAGTCCTGGAATTCTTCTAGGCGTGGCTGGTACATAGCCCTGGTATGTACCCTTGCCTACCATTTATTGTTTATTTGCTAAGTGTGGGGGAGGGCAGGCACTGTGTTGGGCATTTGGCAAACACCCATTCACTTTTATTCCTTTCTAACATAGCCGATCAGTGAGGTGGTTATGGCCATCCTAGTTTTACAGATAAGGAATAGAGACTCAGTGACTTTGACATAACTTGGCCAAAGTTTCAGCGTTTGAACCCATATCTGCTTGATTCATCTCCTCTGAAGCCGTTACCTCCCTGATAAGAGTGTCCTTGGAATTCTTTCCACATGTGGCCCTCATCTGCCAGAAACTCACAAATTGGCCTTCTGTGCATGAGTGCATAGGAGAGAGCAGGCTGCACACGCATGCCTGTGTTACAGAGCAGCTCAGGCAGAAAGATCATGTGTATATTTCAGACAGGGCAAAGGAGGCAAATTGGGTCCCAGCAATCACACCAGAGCTGGCTGTCGAGCCTTAACCCCTGGTCCTGTGCTCAGCTCAGCATAGTCCTGGGTTCTGCACCTACACCCTAGACCAGATGTGTAACTCTATAAGGGGGAGTCACTGCTCAGGAATTCCTGTCCATGTGCCAGGCACTCTGCTGGGTTCTGCGACTCCTGCCCTCGTGAAACTTACAATCTAAAGGGGGACAGATGTTAAATAATCACACAAGTGTATACTTACAAACTGTGATAGTTACTATAATGGAAAGGTGCTTTGAGAATTTACAAGAGGAGACCTGACCTAGCTTGGGGATTGAGACAGGCTTCCTAGACGAGGTAACAGTTGAGGTCTGAAAGATAAAGGTTAACGAGCAAACAAGGCAGGGAGCAGGCAGAAAGAGCAGCATGTGCAGAGTCCCTCTGGTGGAAGAAAACATGATGAATTTAAGGGGCTGAAGGGCAGTGCTCCGGGAGCCCGGGATATGAGGACATGCTGAGGACATTGAGGCCTGAGTGGTAGGCAGGGGCCAGGCCACGCCTGGCCAGTCAAGCCACTGAAGGAGTTTTGACTTTGTTCCTAGAGCTATGGGAAGCCAAACAAGGGTCTTAAGCAGGAGGGTGACACATACAGTTTATGTTTTGAAAATATTACTCCATGGGTTAGAGGGGGTTGAACAGGCATAGTGAGGCAGACTGGAAGACCATTGCGATCAGCTGGTGGCTTGGACTAGGGTGATAGTGGAAGACACAGTACACAAATAAGTTTCAAATTGCATTTTTGTGGTGGTGTTACATCAAGGTCAAGAGTTCTGATCCCAGTACTGGCCAGCCAACAACACTAACAAAAATTATATTTTGGAGGTAAAATTGACAGGACCCAGCGACTGGTGGGATGTTCAGGGGGAGAAAGGAGGAAGTGTCGGGATGGTGTCTTGTGAAGCTGACTGGCTGAGAGGGTCTTTCTGTCAGGTTGAGGACACCAGAAGACCAAATTTGGGAGTTGGGGAGGGAATTATAAATGTATTGCTTTGTTTTTAAATTAATGTAATTCTTTCAACTGTCAAGTGCAGATGTCAGACAGATGAATGAATTCAGACTAGCCAATTTCAAAGGTCCAGTATTTGACAGAACAGGCTAGACTCTTGCTTCTTGCCACATCTGTCTCCCAAGTCTTCACCAGCACTGAGTGATGTGCTATTTTGGGAAACATAAAGGAAATGTAAAACTCTACCTCTATACTCAAGTGCCTTATCTTATTAGAGGCAGCTATTGGACAGTGAAAAGAGACTTGGGTTCCACTATCAGCTCTGATTTTTACTTAGCAAGAACTTGGGCTCTTACGTTATGTCTCCGAGTCTCAGTTTCCTCATCTGTAAAGTAGTGATTGGATAAGCAAGTGCCTGGGAAGGGGAAAGTGTAGTTCCTTAGTCCAAATCTCCTGCCTACCTTCATAGGTTGAGATAATGCTCATGAAGAACTTTGTCAATTGTGTAAAAATGAACAATTAACATTTTCAAATGTGAAAAATCTGGAGCTCTGTTTTTTTCCCATTGAACCCTCTGCTGGAATTGCCCCAAAAGCTGCGGCAGGGTATTTCCCACAAGGGAGTGCGCCAAACCATCCCAAGGTGGTACTGGTTGGGATTCCAACAAAAGCAGCTCTAAACACCAGGGCGATGGTCCAAAGCATTTATTAGGGGAACTTACATACAAAGTGCTGCAGCATATCCTCTTGATGGACAGTGAGAGGTACAGGATGGTCTACCTAGATATGTCTGCAGGAACGGGACCAGGGTATGGAATTTACATGAGGGTTTAAGGAATTTGGCTCAGGGCCAGGGCCATTTTCTTTCAGTGTTTTGGACAACAACCTAGATACCTTTATCAGTGCCTGGGAATGTTTAAGGTACTGGTTTTGTTTCAAGTCGGCTGGGAAGAACATGCAGCTGGCTAGGTCACAGGAGTCAAGGCACTCTGATTTTTGGTCAGGACACAAAAAGAAAGTGAGGAGAGGCGGCAGCAGGACCAAGGGACCTTACAGGCTCAAGCTCAAACCGAATCTTGGCATGTGTTTTATTTTTAGGATCACAGTGTTTTTATCTTTATAAGTAATTCACAGACTTACTAAAATATTTCAACTGTTCAAAGGGAGTAGAATGAAATGTAAGGCTTTCTTTCACCCCAGCAACCCATTCTCCTCCCCAAAGACAACCACAGCCCCTGGGTTCTAGAGTAACAATCCAGAGATATTCTTTGCATTTATATGGATACGTGTGTGTGTGTCCATCGGTATATGTATGAGTGTATGTATACACATATAATTACCTTGTTCTAATAGAAGCATTCTCTACACACTGCTCTGCCCTGTGTTTTCTTCATTTTTTTTTTAGATCAACACATATGAGATCTACCTCATTATTCAGAATGTCTTCATGGTGTTTCAAAGTATAAATATTGATAATTTATTTAATCAGTCCTTTATCTGTGAATACATAGGTTGTCTCCAGACTATACTATACCTCATGACAATACTTACACATATATCTTTGCATTTATGTGCCCATATTACCTGTAGGATAAATTCCTAAAAGAGGCATTTCTTAGTCAAAAGGTTTGTGCTATTTAAATAATGTTTATAGGTTTCACTGTGTTGCCCTCTAAGCAGGTTACACCCATTTACAATCACCACCATAATGTCTGAGTGTAACTTTCACACACTCCTGACAACATAATGTTATCAAACTTCTTCATCTTTGCCAGTCTGATAATGGCCAAGTCATTCAACTTTCTGAACCTTGGTTTCACTGGGCTATGATAATGGCGTATAACATCTGGTACTTAACAGGCGTTACTGATAGAGATAGTGACTTTTGCTATTTCAGAGTGGTTTTTCAGGTTGGGGTACAAATTCTGAAACCTGACGAAGGGGAGTAGGTTGGCAGCCTCCACCTAAACCTGCATCTGTCCACATTGTTTGGGTTTGGCTGACATCTGGGTGACTTCCCAAGGCCATTAAACAGCAGAACCATGGGGAGTTTCCTCCAAGATGAGCTGAGTTTAAGTCTGGGAGCAATCAGGCATTGAGTCGGGGAATTACCACCTGAGCTAACATGAAGGATAGGTACCCCAGAAACTGCATGCACAAGTCAGTCATCAACACTATTATTGACAGCTAAACAGGAAAGCCATTACTTGGGGTTGCTGCCACTTCTCCCGGAGGCTGCCCTTTGGCCAGGTGACGTAGGACACTACCACACCCAAGCTCCTCAGGCTGTTCCTGGCTTTTTGGGCTCCTGCCATGGGTTTTCCCAAAGGACAAGCACCTGTGGTGACCCAGGGAAGTGTTTGTGATGTGTGTGAATGCTAAGATAATGAATTCTGCCAGACTGTCCTGGAAGCCTGGTTCAGATCATGCCATGGCTCTATCTGAACAGCCTCCTAGGTCCTCACTGCCTGAGTACTCCTTTGGGAATCCCCAGCCTGTTCCACTTCTGCCTCCCATTTTGTCACAGATTCCTTGTGCGACGGCCACCCTGCACTTCTTACCAGGTCCCAACCTGAGGATCGTCAGATATTTCATGCCTCCCTGGGTCTGCTCACTTTCTCTCAGCTGGGATTGCACTTCCTCCCTTTCCCAAGCTTTTACAATCTTCTTTATGCCCCAGCTTAAATGAATATCTTCTCCCTTCCCCAGCTCCTGCAAACTTCCTGGCCCATAACCAGGACAATGAAAAGTACCCAGGATGTGAGTCTATGCTTAGCCACTTTCCGTGACATTGGGCAAATTACCTAACCACAGAGAACTTCAATTTGCCGCTCTGTAAAATGGAGATAATAACATACCCTTCACCAAGCCAGCACCTGATGAGCCAGTATCTCACTGTTGAGGAAGCTGTCCAGAGTGCAGTGCTGGGCTAAGGGACTAGCAGAAGGTCCCCACTAAAATGGGGGTGCTGGGATGCTGACCCCTGTGGGATGTGTCAGGGAGCCAGCTGGTTAAGAGAAGGCTGGCTTTCCTCCTCCTCAGCTCAGGTGGAGCTGGCTGTCTCTGCTGCTCCCCTGCTGAGCTCCTTTGGGCCCCTCAGAAATAAGCAGCTGTATATCTTGGATTTTTCTCTCTGCTCTTCAACATTTCTCTGTTGAGTCTCAGATAAGGTAACCAACTATCCTGATTTGCTCATGACTGTCCTGGTGTTAGCACTAATATTGTAACATCCTGGGAAATCCGTCAGTCCCAGGCAAACTGGGACAATTGGGCCCCCTAAGGTGGGTGACACAGACCTGATCAGAGAAGGGCAAGCTGTGTGGGCTGCAGTTCCTGGTCGAGCACTAAGTGCTGTGTTCATCACCTGGCCCGTAGCTGAGCCTTAGATGTGTCATCTTACCTTGTCCTTTTGGAAGAGCTGAGGCTCTCATAATTTAAGGCAGATCTCCCAGCGTGGAGGTCCCCAGTAGAAACCATGTGTCTCCTGCCCACATCCAGTGTCTCCACTATACCTCACTGCCACTTGAAATAATCCTTTTGTAATGTGATTTATCAGACTGGCCATTAGCTCAGTTGGTTAGAGCACGGTGCTGGAAATGCCAAAGTCTGGGGTTCGATACCTATACAAGCCAGCTGCCAAAAAAGAAAAGAAAAGAAATTACTATAATGCAGTTTATCACCACCCCACTCCAACAGTTTTCTGAATTAGGATTCCTGAACCCTAGGTTTTGTGACTGATATGTTAGCTGTTTAAAGGCTAGATAAGGATGACAATGATGCTTATTTTCTTGCTGTCAGTTACATGTGATGATCACATTTGCTGGATAAGTGGTTTTCCAGACAAGTGAAGTGAAAATGAGTTATCCTAATTAAGGTGTACCTCCATGACTCCTTAAACTCACAGACCACGTTGGCAAAGTACCTGTCTCATCATTAGTTGATATTCTTGTCCACGTAATTATCTGAACAGTATTGACCTTTGTTGTGATTTCAGGAAATTTACCCCCCTTCTTAAATAATCAATTTTTTTAAACTGAAAAGCACAACTTATGTAATTTATTTGTAAGCAAAGGAATAAGTAACCTTTCTGAGTGTTATATTCCAGCCCGTTGCTCAGCAGGTGGCTTCTCCTGCCTCCTACTTTTAGTACTTTCTCTCAATAGCTCTCGGATTAGTTACCTGGGTCTCCCCAGCTCCAGGGAATCAGGTTTTCAGGAAGTCCTTTGGTTCAGGTTCCTGTGACTTTTGCCCTGCTAAAATCTCCAGTTCTGGGACTTATTCTTTAAAGGAGACATCCTTATCTGTCTGGGAGAGGGCAACGAATTTAGTTCCTTTTTGCTTTTCACAGAATTCAAGTGACAATTTAAAGGTAAGCTTTTTTAAACTTTTCTTTAAACTTTGCTGGCCAGGTTGCTTGGTCTAATCAGGAGAACTTAAAAAGATTTTTAAAGTATACTGTATTTTTTAAATTATCAATTCAGTAAATAAAAATCTCAAAATTATATAAACATATAAATAACTTGGAAAATAAAATTCTCTTGCCATCCAGTCTCTGAGAGGTAATCCCTGTTAAGAGTTTAGCATAAGTTACTCCAACATTTTTCCATATGTGTACGTATTACCACATATTTACACAAATATATTATGCTACTTTATAAATTTATTTTTTAACTTAACACCACAGACATCTTTCCTTGCCCATACAAAGCTCATTCTTGTTAATCACTGCCTGGTGTCCATTTATAAGTAAAATCTGATGTGTTGAACCAACAACCTTGAGTAGAACATTTGGCCAGTTCTGAATATTGGCCTTGCCACTAAGTTTCTCTGGACTTATTCTGAAATGACTTTAGCATGAGCTGCAAAGGTGGTTATTCATTAATTCAACTTTTTAAATAGTTAACAAGCAGTTTGCCTTAAAACCATTGGAACTGTTAATTTTCCATCTTTGTTATAGACAATTTATTCCTAATTGTATGTGGTAGATTGACAGGAGAGGAACAAGGAACTCTTTGTTCCTAAAATCTAGTTGAATACCTGATCATTTGTATGATTTGTTTGTTTGTTTGGTTTTTTGGTGTCTGGCCAGTATGGGGATCCAAACCCTTTGACCTTGATGTTATAAGTTTATATGATTAAGGGGAGGTTGTTTCTCAAGTCTTAACAAATTCAGGAAGATTTAAATCAAATCAAGTATTTTTTGTGGCCACAATGGTATAGAACTAGAAATCAATAACAGGAAGAAGATTGGAAAATTCTCAAATATGTGGAAATTAACACCACCTATGAACAACTAATGGGATAAAGAAAAAATCAAAAGGGAAATTAAAAATTATCTTAAACAAAAATGGAAATACAACATACCAAAATTAATAGGATGCAGCGAAAGCATTTCTAAGAGGAGAGTTTACAGCAATAAATGCCTACAAGAAAAAAGAATGACATCAAATAAGCTACATAACTTTACACCTCAAGGACCTAGAAAAAGAACTAAGAAGAACTAATTATCTAACTAAAGTTAGCAGAAGAATGGAAATAATAAAGATTAGATCAGAGATAAATGAAATAGAGACTAGAAAAACAATAGAAAAGATCGACAAAACTAAGAGTTGGGTTTTTGCTGTTGTTTTGGCAGCTGGCCAGTATGGGGATCCAAACCCTGGACCTTGGTGTTATAACACGCGTTCTAACCAACTGAGCTAACTGGCCAGACCAAGAGTTGGTTTTTTGTCAATTTTTTTTTTTTTTTTAAAGATGACCGGTAAGGGGATCTTAACCCTTGACTTGGTGTTGTCAGCACCACGCTCAACCAGTGAGCCAACCGGCCATCCCTATATGGGATCCGAACCCGTGGCCTTGGTGTTACCAGCACCGCACTCTCCCGAGTGAGCCACAGGCCGGCCCAAGAGTTGGTTTTTTGAAAAGATAAACAAAATTGGCGAACCCTTGGTACACTAAAAAGATGGAGAGAGAGAGAGAGAAAGGACTCAAATACAATTATAAATGAAAGAGTAGACATTATAATAGATACCACAGAAATAGAAAAGATGATAAGAAACTACTATGAACAATTATATGCCAACAAATCGTATAACCTAGAAGAAATGGATAAATTCCTGAAATCATATAGCCTACCAAGACTGAATCATGAAGAAATAGAAAATCTAAATAGATCAATTACGAGAAAAGAGGTTGAATCAGTAACCAAAAACCTCCCCAAAAAGAAAAGCGAGGACTAGATGGCTTCACTGGTGAATTCGACCAAACGTTTAAAGAATTAAGGCCAATTCTACCTAAACTCTTCCAAAAAATTGAAAAGGGGGGAATACTTTCAAATTCATTTTACAGGCCAGCATTACCCTGATACCAAAGCCAGATAAGTAAACTACAAGAAAAGAAAATTACAAGCCAATATCCCTGAACAACTTAAATGCAAAAATAATGACAAAATACTAGCAAATCACATTCAATAACATATTAAAAGATCATACACTGGACTGGTTGGTTAGCTCAGTTAGTTAGAGCATGCTGTTGGTAACACCAAAGTCTGGATTTTATTCCTTGTTACCAGCCAGCCACCAAAAAAAGACAAAACAAAACTAAATAAATAAATAAAATAAAATAAAAGATAAAAGGATTATACACCATAATAAAGTGGGATTTATACCTGGTATATAAGGATGTTTCAACATATCACATCAAAAAATGTAATATGTGGGCCAAGCCTGTGGCACACTCGGGAGAGTGCGGCGCTGGGAGCACAGCAGCGCTCCCGCCGCAGGTTCAGATCCTATATAGGGATGGCCGGTGCGCTGCACTCACTGGCTGAGCATGGTGCAGACGGTCACAAAAAGGACAAAAAAAAAATGTAATATGCCACATTAACAGAATAAAGAAAAAATGATATATCAATGAATGCAGGAAAAAGCATCTGACAAAACTCAACATCCTTTCATGATGTCAAAAAAAACTCTCAACAAATTAGGTATAGAAGGAATGTATCTCAACATAATAAAGGCCATATGTTACAAGCCCACAGCTATCATACTCAATGGTGAACTACTGAAAAAGGTTTTCCTCTGAGATCAGGAGCAAGAGAAGGGTGCCTAATCTCAACACATCTATTCAATATGGTACTGGAAGTCCTAGCCAGAGCAATTAAGCAAGAAAAAGAAGTAAAATATATCCAAATCAGAAAGGATGAAGTAAAATTATCTCTGTTTGCAGATGGCATGATCTTATACATAGAAAAACCTAACAACTTCACCAAAAAACTTTTAGAACTAATAAACAAATTCAGTAAAGTTGCAGGATACAAAATCTACATACAAAAATCTATACACTAACAATGAACTATCTGAAAAAGAAAGAAATAGAGAAAACAGTTCCATTTATAGTAGCATCAAAAACAATAAAATACTTAGAAAAAAATTTAACCAAGGAGGTGAAAGATCTGTACCTTACACTGAAAACTACATTGAAAGACACTGATGAAAAAAAGAAGAAAACACAGATTGGGAGAAGGAAGAATTAATATTGTTAAAATGTTCATACTACCCAAAGCAATCTATAGGTTCAATGCAATCCCTATCAAAATTTCAATATCATTCTTCACAGAAATTTTGAAAAAAATTCTAAAATTCCTGTGAAACCACAAAAGACCCCAAATAGCCAAAGCAATCTTGAGAAAGAAGAACAAAGCTGATGGTATAACATTTCCTGATTTTAAATTATGTTTCAAAGCCATAGTAATCCAAACAGCATGGTACTGGCATAAAATGATACAAAGACCAAAAGAACAAAATAGGGAGCCCCAAAACAAACCCATACATGATCAACTAATATTTGACAAGGGTGCCAAAAATATACAATGGGGAGAGGATAGTCTCTTCATAAGTGGTGTTGGGAAAACTGGGATGGAAAAATGAAATTGGACCCTTATTATATACCACTCACAAAAATTAACTCAAAATGAATTAAATATTTAAATGTAAGACCTAAACCATAAAACTTCCAGAAAAAAATACAGGGGGAAAAGTTCCTTGATATTGGCTTGGCAATGACTTTTTGGATATGACACCAGAAGCGCAAGCAACAAAAGCAAAAATAATTGAGACAATAACAAACTAAAAAGCTTTTGCACAGCAAAGGAAACAATTAACAAAATGAAAAGGCAATCTACAGAATTTTAAAATATTTGCAAACCTGGAAAGGGATTAATATCCAAAATATACAATGAATTCATATAACTCAATAGCAAAAAAAAAAAAACCCAATAAACCAAAACCAAAAACACCCAAATAATCCAATTTAAAAATGGTTAAAAAACCTGAATAGTCATTTCTTTAAAGAGGACATATAAAGGTCCAACAGGCACATGAAAATGTCACTAATCATCAGTAATTATCATGGAAATGCAAATTAAATCACAGTGAGATATCACCTCACATCTGTTAGGATGGCTACTATCAAAAAGACAAGGAAACAGATGTCAACAAGGATGTGGAGAAAAAGGGAACCCTTGTACACTGTAGGAATGTAAATTAGTATGGCCATTATAGAAAACAGTATGGAGGTTCCTCAAAAAATTAAAAATAGAATTACCATATGATCCAGCAATCCTACTTCTGGGTATATATCCAAAGGAAATGAAATCAGTATGCTGAAGTGATATCTGCACTCCCATGATCATTGCAGCATTATTCACAATTGCCAAGACACTGAAACTTCCTAAGTGTCCATTGACGAATGAATGGATAAAGAAATTGTGGTACACATACAAGTATAAATTATTATTCAACCATAAAAAAAAGAAAATTCTGCCATTCGCGACAACATGTATGAACATGGAGGGCATTATATTAAGTGAAATAAGCCAGACACAGAAAGACAAATACTGTATGATCTCACTTATGTATTGAATGTAAAAATATAGTTCTCCAAATCTTGCAGTAAATGCTACTCCCCTGCTCATATTTGAAGCCAGAGAAATCAGGAAACATATAAATAGATGGCGGATAGATAGCCACAAAGTAGAGTTACAGGGTTGGGAATCAGACAGAACTACATTGAAATCTCACCTTTGCCATTTACGTGGTATGTGGGCAAGTTGCTGACTCTCATGTAAAAATAAAAGAGATAGTGATTGTAAAGTACATAATATAGTAATTGGCACACAAAGCCTTAATTAAATTATATTTCTCTTTCCTATAAGTATGTTAGCTTTTAGATGTACCTAATTTGTCAAACTACCCAAACAGGAGAGAGCTCATGCTTCTTGTTGCTGTAAATATTTGGTCATTCACTTATTCATTTACTCAACAAACGTTATTAATCAACCATTATGTGCCAGGCATTGTGCTGGGTTCAGGGGACACAGGAATGCAGAAAACACATGATTCCTGCCCCCTGAGAGCTGACCCGGAATTTGACCTCTGTTTTCATCTTTATTCTGGTGGCCTTAAACTCTGCACTTCGTTCGGTGTTAAAGAATAACTATGTCGTACTTTGAGGGCTTGAATGAGAAGGAGTGATCAAGGGAGTTATGAGAACGATCTTTGGTTATCTGAAGGGCTCCCATATACTGGCAGAGAACTTCTGTAGTCCACATTGCTACAAAGGGGGCAGATTTCAAGTTGAAATAAAAGGGAGGTAGAAAGCCTCTCCAAGATGGAAAAAGGTTGCCTCATGAGTAGAGAGCTCTATATCACTATAAGGAAGAGTTCAAGCAGAGATTGAATGGCGAGATCTTTTAATTCTCACACTGGATGGGAGGTTGACCAGTACGATGTCTTCCAACAAAAGAGTCTGTGATTCTTTTATTGAGCTCCCAAGTATGCATAGCAACAGACCAGGACTCTTTGCCCTGGGCTTCTATCCCAAAAGGTGGCCCATGAGTGGAGCCACATTTATCACCCTATTGCCCTACATGATACAAGAATAGGATGCAAAAAGACTACCTCTCCAGAATGATCTCTTCAGCAACCTTCCCCAATGCCAGAATTTCCTAAATTTCTCATTTTTGGCTTTAAGGCATAAGGGTCCTTATTAAAATGCAGTTGTTTGAAGGAAATACTTAAAAACCAGTGGGAACAATTTAAAAAACACATAAATGTCCAGAGGAGGCTCCCACCGGCCAAATGTAGGATAACCCAGCAGGAAAAATTATAACGATGATAATGGAGTATGACATCCTAAAAAAAGAATCCATGTCTGTAGAGACACTAAGAAAAAGAGCTCTTCTTTACAGAAGATGCCAGCCAATAAATTTAGAAGAAATAATGAAATTGGAAAATCACCATTTTGCAGCTATGAAATAACTCACGTAGGAGAGGCTAAAATCTATGTGTGCACTGTTGGGTGACAGGGTAGTCACATGGTCTCGCAGATGACATCAATTACAAGGGAAAAGTTACTATTGCTAAGGAGAGATCTGTCAAGACATCAACCCTAGTAATCAAACTTAGCTTCCCTAACAATGGGACAAACATACTATTTTCTGCCTGGAGTGATACAATATGAAAATATCACCTTTACAGTATTTTTACCTTCATTCTAAACAAATCCAGACCATGGAGCATTCTACAAACAACTGACCTGGACTCTTTAAAAATGTTAATGTCATGAAAGCAAAAAAAAAATTGAGGAAATTTTACTAGAGATTAATAAGACAGCTAAATCAATAACCAAAGGCAGTGAGCAGTCCTTGATGGGATCTTGCATTAAAACAGAAAAGCAGTTAGGTCATTTTGTGGACAATTAGAGAAATCTGAATATATATTGTATATTAAAAAAAATTATACCAATGTAAAATTTCTTGAGTGGATAATGTTTTTATATAGGAGATTGGCTTGCTCTTGGGTGAAGTGTCAAGATGTCTGCAACTTATTTTCAAATGATTCAGAAAATTTTTTTTTAATTTTTTAATTAAAAAATATTTAAATATATGTGTGTGTGTGTATATATATATATAGAGAGAGAGGGGGGAGAGAGAGAGAGAGGGAGAGAGAGAGAGGGAGAGAGAGAAAGCAAATGTGGGAAAATGTTAATAACTGGTGAATCTAAGAGAGGGTATATAGATGTTAATTGTACTTGACTTTCAACTTTTTTTTAACATTTTTAAAAATACAAAGTTGGGGAGAAAAAACATTTCTGTTACTTAATAGCTATAACTCTCTGGCTGGTAAGGGGATCCAAACCCTTCATCTTAGTGTTACCAGCACTGTGCTCTAACTAACTGAGCTAACTGGCCAGCCCCAGTGGCTATAACTCTTGATAGCCATTATGACTTCCCATTTTTTCAGCATGGAATTTATTGGATTATCTCCAGTCACCTACCCAGGCCTTAGGAGAGGGGCACAAATGGCCTGGAAAAGTGACAGGTGTGGTTACCTAGAGCCACACAGCAAGGAACCCGGGGCAACTGGCCACCCAAAGAATGACGGGGCTAAACAGGAAGTAGAGGGGAAAACCAGGGGATGAGCTCCAAGCTTAAATCATGCCCTATTCACTATCCAGTCTCTGGTCAGTCCTGATCACTCCTCGCGGTGTGCGAGGACCATTTGTTACTTTCTGTGCCCCCCACTGCTGACCACTGACCTTTGATTTGAGAATAGAGATTAAATATGTGAGCTTTGGAGAATCTCAGCCCTGCAGAGTGAATTTGCTATTTAGTCCTGTTGAGCCTGAGGTTTCTTATATGTAAATCCTTGGTAGAATTGCAGTGGGTTATGTGAAGTTTTAATGAGATGATGAATGTAAAGCAGTTGATGCATGGTACCAGTGTAATATATGTACAGACGGACGGACGGATGGATGGATGGATGGATGGATGGATGGATGGATGGATGGTCTCAGCCAGTGGCACTACCGTTCATCCACAACTAAGCAGAAACCTCGACTTGCTGCCTTTGCCTCACCCACCCCCACATCCACATCCAGTTGGTCAGCATGTTCCATCCTCCCTACCTCCAAGTGCCCATCCTAATCAGACCACTCTTCACTAATCTCCAAGGCTGCCACCACCATCTCTTAGCTAGCCTCCTGCAGCAGCCACCCGATGCTCCTCCTGCTTCCACTCTTGCCCCTCTTACCCCCATTACATTCTCCACAGCACTGTTGTCACCCTCCTGCCTGAGCCCTCCTGTGGCTGCTCACCCCCTTGAGTACCGGACATCATGACTTGGCTCCTGGCCAGCTCTCCAACCTCATCTCCTAAACCGTCCCCATTGCTCACTGCATTCCGGCACACAGGCCGCCTCCCTCATGCTCATTCTCCCCTCAC
>NW_007730792.1:180294-180846 GCF_000696425.1 Galeopterus variegatus | reverse complement strand
GGATCCGAACCCTCGGCGGGAGCGCCGCCGCACTTCCCAAGTGGCGCACTGTAGCAGTGCGTCACCGGGCCAGCCCTGCCCTCATGTCTTAACCACTTCCCAAAAGGCCCCACCTCTTACTACCACCACAATGGGTATTAAGTTTCAGCATGAATTCAAACCATATCAACTTCCAATTAATCAAAAGTGATAAACTTCATTGTGAATATCTCCATTGGCTTCAAAAAGATCTACAATAAAGGTTTTTCATACAAATGAATGAACTGAGGCAGTGCATAATTCTTGAAAGGCCTTTTAATAAGTATCCTTGTAAAGGTTAACGTATGTGGTGGTTGCTGCAGTATGAAACGCAATCTCCATCCACATAACTGGGCTGACTCAGAAATTCTAAGTGAGAAAAGATGGCCAGGAGGAGGGTGTCCCTGCACCATGAGTTGACCAACCAGCCAGCCCCACAGAGATGAGCAGAAATGAAGAGTGGGACAGATAAGGATGACCTGAGTGACAATGAAGCTGACACCTGAAGAAGATAAGTGACTTAGGTAAGGAGAA
>NW_007730792.1:158977-178844 GCF_000696425.1 Galeopterus variegatus | reverse complement strand
GTCTTTTAGCTACATCGCATGGTCTTTTCTCCTACGATGCATTTGCTGTGTGTTTTCTTTTATTTCCATCTGTCCAAACTTGTCGCACACCAGAGACTCCGAGGAATCCATGCAATGAAAATCACTGCTACTTGCAATACATGTTTGTGTTGTCTTTTAGCTACATCGCATGGTCTTTTCTCCTACGATGCATTTGCTGTGTGTTTTCTTTTGTTTCCATCTGTCCAAACTTGTCGCAAACCAGAGACTCCGAGGAATCCATGCAATGAAAATCACTGCTACTTGCAATACATGTTTGTGCAAGTACACAAGTAAACCTTTGCACTAAGAAAAGGACAAAAAACAGCCTATGATACTATAATCATATTTTCTGCACCTCTTATTGGATATATGAGCTTATAAATTCGAGTACAATTAAGCTAGTGAAAAGAGTATTTGATACTGGGACCGTCTGGGTAAAGTAGTGAAATACTCTTTCTGTTAACAACAACAACAACAATAGCAACCACCATTTAGAGAATGCCTACTGTGTCCCAGGACCAGTTCTAATGCTTGTAATCTTTAACACATTCCTATAAGATGGACACTATTAATATCTTCATTTTACAAGTGGGGAAACTGAGGCATTGATGGTCAAGTAACTCGTCCCAATGTCCCACAGGTGGTATGAGAAAGGAGTCAGAATATAAATCCAGTCTGTGCCCTAAACCACAAATGCTCTGCTCCCTCTCACATCATTGCCAATAAAATACCTGTCTTCACCTTCCCAGGAGGATGCTTGAAGTTCAAATACTACTCTCAGAAGTATAAACACATCAATGACATATGTTTAAAAGGAAGAGAATTCAGGATACCAAGACATACCTGAACAATTTAGGAAATTAACAAAAAGCCTGCTACAACTTCATTGCTACAAAAAATGACAAGCCATTCAGACAACAACACTGAATGTGACAAGTAAAAACTGGACACTGAGTTAAGTCCTATAAGCAATATGTAAAAGTAATAAATACATACATTTAGCATTTAAATAATGGCTAAAATTTACGGAGTGCACATTGTGAGCCAGAAACTGTTCTAAACACGTTAACTCTTTAAATACATATGCTCAACAACTATGAAGCAGGTGCTTTTGTTATTCTTATTTTATAGATGGTGAAACTGAGGCATAAAAACAGTGAATTAACTTGCCCAGGATCACAAAGCCATTAATTAGCCAAACTGGGACTTGAACCTATGCATTCTGCCCTGAGCCCATACTCTCTGTACTTTTTGCACTGCCCAGGAGGGATGCACATGATAAAGGACTAAAGAAATTCAGAGTAGGGGAAATCAACATGACTGAAAAAGGAAGGGAAGCTGTAGGGAAAAGGTGAGGCCTGACCTAGGCCTGGAGGGACAGAGAAGATAAAAGAGTCTGGGAAGGTGAGGGAGCCAGGAGGAGAGGTGCCCAGGCAGCTGCACAGGGACTGGAGTGAACACAGTCTGGGCAACAAGGTTCCCCTGCAAACACAGTACGGGCAACCCCTACTCCACTGTATTCCTGAAAGTGTCTCAAAGTCAAGTGTTCAAAATTTGAATAAATCAATGTTAAAATGGAGGTTCAAAATCCTGAAAGCTTAAACAACAGTACAATATCTCCAACTGACTGATGTTGATTCCATCTCCCTTTTACTCAGCCACCTGTGGGCAAAGCGATCTCACCCAGGCAGCTCCCTGTCCCCTGAGCCTGCTCAGTCTTTACTTGGTGTCTCCCCTGTCACTACGGCTCTTTAAGTACCTGCAGGAGGTACAGAGGATGAAACACTTCCACTGATTCTCCCCATGTTCCCAACTCTGACCCACTCCCTAGGAGTTTCAAAGCTTGGGGTCAGTCTCCAGGACACTGACTGGACCACTGCTAGTGGAAGGGGTCACTTGGGGTTACAAGTCAGCGCCGTTGGTCTCTGTTGGTCTCTCCTCCACTTGTATCCGTGTAGCATGCAGGCTGGGCTGGCCCAGTTGGGTCTCTGACTCTTTCTATCCCACTTTTATACTTGAACTTAGGCTGGGATCTGTGCTACAGATCTGGGCAGCTTACTTAGATTTAGGGCAAAGAGAGGAGGAGGTCTCACTCACACCTTTACAAAGCCACCTTCTCCAATCCAGCTTTCAAGTCTTCCACAGCCCTGCCCCTAACTGCCATGCTCATTCACATGCTCTGGAGCAACTCTCATAACAACAGACTGTAAATCCAGAAGCTCTCAAACACACATGGTTTCATGCACTGAGTTCACTCAGGGGCCAAGCAAGACATGTGGCAGCCTGGGCTTCCTGAGGATCACAGCTCCTCCTGAAACAGATTACCTCACTGCACTGCGGCCAAAGGCTTGCAGTAAAGTAGGTGGCCTAATAAAATGCAACATCATTTACAGGGGGGTTAACCATGTAGGAGAAAAAAAAGTTGTTCTTGGTCCCAACAAACTAATCCAGAGGATAGCCGATTTCCCCCCAACCCAAAAGCCCTTTAGATTTAAGACAGGAGGGTTGACTGTCAGAGCTGCAGGGTCTAGAGAGTGTGGGACCAAGTCATTCATTCCCTGCTCAATCTTGGCAAACACCTGTGAAATTCCCTCTACTACAATAATCTTACTTTTAGGGGATTCTAGGGGATTCAAGTTTTATTTCACTTGGGTCTCTAGTTTTTACATGGAGGACAAACGCATTATGCTGAAAAACAAACAAAAAAACAGTGAAAATCCTGAGGCTTCAACTCTAGTCAGTTTGATTTTATTTCTAAATTCCAATATTCACTCACATTGAAAACTCCTCAGGAGAAATCTCTAACTTTTTTCAAATCTCTACTTTCTTTCAAAGTAGAAATAAAAATCAAAGTGGCTCTTAGCACAGAATATACATAGCATTCACACAATCATTATTCAGATAATTGGCAGGATTTTAATGTTTGTATAAAATGTCTATCAGCATTGTGGAAGTTAGAAATCCATAATAATTAAGTTTATATGATTTTCTTAAAGACATACTAGGTTTGGTTATATAATTTTAAAAAGTTTCTCCTAATTTCCTTCTAGACCTAAGACTCTCATTTTTAAACACAATATAAAAAGCCTAAGTAGGAAAGTTGCCAAAGGAACTAGAAATTCTAGTCCCAGTCATATTACTCACATATATACTTACATGTTTAACTATATGTATTTATATTTTATTTATGTTTACCAAAGAAAATATTTGGAACATAATTTTATAATATTACAGTTTGCTAGGCTTTTCATTATCTGTGTACGATGCCTTGATTGCAGAGGAATCTTTAAGGGTCTCTCATGCTATGCTCGTTAGGAGACAGCCCTCTTGACATCACAGGAGCAGCTGGGTGTGAGGAAACAACGACAAGCCATGGAGTCTCACAAATCTGGGTTACAAGCTGGGAAACTAGGCAAGCCCTTTAACTGCCCCAGGTCTCTGTCTGTTAGTTTCATTTGGACTATAATGCAGTTTAAATCCAATATTTATTTTCTTAATTTTTTGTTTAGATGACTTGTACAATGCTGAGAGAGAGAGAGGTGCTGACATCCTCTACTATTATTGTGTTGGGGATGTCTGTTTCTACTGTTAGGTCCAATAATATTTGCTTTACATATCTGGGTACTCTGATGTTGGGTGCATATATATTTATGTGTATGTTGCCACCCTGAGCCTCAGGGGGGTCTTCTTCACTGATTTGCTGAATTCCAGTGTTTCCTCCTAGACACTCTACTCAATGTGTGATCATCTACTTGTTTTGGACTTTTTGTGTCAGAGATGAAAGCTGGGTGCCTCTACTCAGCCATCTTGACCCCCCTCTCTGGTAGTCCTAATGACTTTCACAATGACCTATTTGATGTAATGTTTCCATTTTCTTTCAGCCAATTTCATGTTCTCACTGACATATTATCACAGTGTTGTGATATTTCCAGTCACTGGACCATGTGCAAAGTAACTAAATGTTCAAATGAAGAGAAGCATTGGCTTCTGCCTTAACTCAGCTGTTTCCCTTGCAGATCCAGCACAGTGCTTTAATTCATCAAAATGAACCTTTAAAAAATCCTGTTCATACAAGTTTTAACTCTACCTGTACAAACCCCAGTGATAGCAGGGCCCAATTTGAGACTGTTATTTTAACAAACACATTTTTCCTGTTAAACTTAATTCAAGTCCAACTAAAAGTCCCCTGAAAGTTTTCCAGTTTAAAGTTTCCAGCTCCTAGAGATTTTCATGCATGAGGTTGGATTGTCATCATGAGTGACCAATCAGTGGAGTTTGCTCTGTTCTGAGGAGCTTCTGGAACATGAGACTTTCAGTGCTAAAACTGAGAAGGTCCTTGGAAAACCAGGATGAGTTGGTCACCCTGAATGCTATCCTCTAGCAAGTTGGTACAGTGCAGTAGAAGAAACTGCTAAGGAGTAAACCAAGCCATAAGTTTTGCAAAATTCAAAGAAAAAATTAGTTTCTTCTTCTTGCCCCTAAACAGACTCATACACTTTGATTCATAGTTCCTTGTGAATGAGTGTTTAATTGGACAAGTGTTTCTCTGGTGAAAGAATCTACTAATTGGCTCAGCTTGTTAATTCTGAAAACATGAGAACTACAATTTTCTTGCCCACGCTTTCCAGTTGTCAGACAAATCTTCATCTAACTTGGATGGGCTAATATAAAGTATTCTTTATAGTGTCATTTATTAAAGTAACAAGAAGGAAAGAAGGGAAGGAAGACAAAAGCGTTTAATAACCACTAACATTGTACAGAGCTCTCTATGTGCAATGAATGGAATTGTAATGACTTTGCTTAGCGGACTATCAAGCTCCTTGGTTGACTGTAGTAGAGGTTGGTATGTCAAAAGCTAAATTTAAATCAAGCTTACACCATTAATTAAAAGGAATTTGACAGTCCTAATTTTAAAACAGACCATATCTATAAATGATGGACACATTGGTACTTAAATCATCAATCTTAGCTGTAAACAACCAAAACAAACATTCAAACAAAACTAAAATCCAAAAACCTCATACCTGCAATTCTGACACATTTATCTGTTCACATTCTGCCAATTGCTGTATATTTATTTTTATTTTTAAATATTGCTAATTCTTAACTTAAAATTTCATAAAAGTCTTCCTATCTTATATGCCACTCTTTCTTTCATCATCTTTTCCTCGCATGTAGGGTTTAATGACTACAGGATTATTTACAATCAGTCCCATTCTCTTTCAACCCAAAGGCTCTGATTTCCTGGGCCCTATCACTATTATCACTGTTCAGTGATCTCTTCCTCAGGTAGAAGAACCACATTATGAAAGTTGAGTGAAGACTAGACTGACAAAAGCAACAGGCGTTCATCATGGGAAAAATCAAACTCCAGAAGAGTTTGATTCTGACATGCTTTTTGCCCAAGCAAGAAACTTGATCCCTGTCAGTCAGTGACAGTCAGTCATAGATCAGTTTCCAGAGCTCCCATCTACATTCCACCATCAAACCAAAGAAAGGCCATGCCCAGTAACAACAGACTGGACAGCCTCTTTTCAAAATGAAAAGACGTGGCAAGTGGTGATAATTCCATTAGGCAGGTGATTAAGAACCATGCTTCTTCACCAATTCCCCAACTAGCAATTTATGAGAAACTGACAGAAGATGGACACCCACAGGCAGCCAAATGAAGCATTTTGTGGATGTGTTGGAAGGAGGCCTGAAGCCAGAACACATCGGTGTGCACAGCTGAGGAGTTATTACCTCTTGACAGAGCTGGCTGGTATGCCACAGTGTGTGACGAAGAAAAACATCTTGCCCTCCTATAATATGATTTGGTTGAGGACCAAAATAACACAATTCACATCAGGCCCTCAAGACAAGGTGCAGACAAAGTCCAAGTGTGTTCCTTCTGTGGAAATGTAAGTACTGACAGGGAAACACATATCCCTCTCCCTAAAATCATTTACCATTCAAAGCCCTTAGGATTTTCAGCTTTACCTTCAAGAAAACAGCATAAACAACTTAATTGGCCTCTAATTTTGCTATGTTTTTCTTTCTTAGCTAGCCAATCTAATGAGTTTCAAGACCAGGTTATTATAAATAAAAGTAAAACCAAATTTGCAGCATGAATAACCCTTTTCCTGAATGCCCCTTTAGTACATTGTGATTTTTTTGTTTGTTTTTATTTTTACCACATCTGAAGAGGAACAATGAGCCTATTCACTGATAGACACTTAACATAGTTATTCCCATACCTATAATATGTACCATAAAACATGCATAGAACCAAAGCAGCCCAAATAACGTATGTGAATTAATCCTAAGTGTGTGAGCCATTCTCACACAACTAGACAATTTAATTTCTTCATTTGCAAAAGATTGTATTATTACACTATTCTAGAAATGTAATAAACCAATATTTCTGCAATACTCTGAAACTCATCTACTAATCAACCTATCTACTGGTTACATACAAGAGTCAGAGATGAACAAAAATTGCTTCTGAGCAACCATAACTAATATTTTAAACTCACAGCCATCTAGTTTTCATTCCTAAAGAAAAATAAAACCATGCAGAAGTGCTGCTACACTGTGGCAAAGACTGGCTTGCAGCTCCCAGACACTGATTCTTCTTTTTCAAGAGCACAAACTTCTCTGCTTTGCTTGCAGTTAGTGATAGCCATATGACTGAGTTCTAACTGTCAGGCACCACATCCAGGCTTGGCCCATAAAATCTCCCCATAACATCTGAAAACTTCTCTGCTTTGCTTGCAGTTAGTGATAGCCATATGACTGAGTTCTAACTGTCAGGCATCACATCCAGGCTTGGCCCATAAAATCTCCCCATAACATCTGGTTTAGAGTCCTATTCAACAGAAGTCTCCCTTTATATGCGGTTTTGCTTTCCGCGGTTTTGCTTTCTACGGTTTCAGTTACCTGCGGTCAATCACAGTCCAAAAACGCTATACGGAAAACCCCAGAAATAAACAATTCTTAAGTTTTATATTGCATAGTGTTCTGAGTGGTGTGATGAAATTTCATGCTGTCTTGCTTCATCCCGCCCAAGATGCAAATCATCCCTTTGTCCAGCTTCTCCACATTGTATATGCTACCAGCCCCGTTAGTCAATAGCAAGAGTCTCAGGTGATGAGTTTGACTGTTGCAGTATCTGTGTGCTTGTATTCATGTAACCCTTATTTTACTTACTAATGCTTCCTCGATCTTTAGCAATCACACTCAAATCAGAAATGCACAGAAAGAGTTATGTCCATAATATATATTAGTGAAAAACTGGAATCAACCTAAATATCTAATGTAGAAAAATTAGCTAAATCAATTTTTGTACAACCATACAGTGGAGCAATATCATTTAATCATTTAAAAAATGTGTTAAAAGAATAAGTATATGTATAAACATTCATTATATATTGTTAACTAAAAAGAAAATTGCAAAGCAACATATTCAGTGTGAATCCAGTTGTTAAAATGTATATGTGTACAACAAAAGAATGGTGAACTAGCTATATACCAAAACAGTAAGAGGTTTCCTTTGGCTATTGATATTATGCATATCTTTGGTTTTTCTTCATAATTTTCTACAGTTCTGAATTTTTTAGCAATTAACATGAAATACTTCTATGATCAGAAAGAGTCAATAAACACTACTTTTTTAAAAAAATATAATTTTCAAACTTGTTTTAAAGTAAGGAAAGATAGAATTTAAAAAGCAGATATGGGAACTAAAGGCCAAAGGGCACACACACACGCAAAAATCAGTTGGACCAGATCAGAAATTCTTAAGGAGCTATTATAGTATTGCTCAGTAACCAGCATTTATAACGGACTGCTATGGAGTGATCTCTGGGATATATTATTCAAAAGGGCACACACACACGCAAAAATCAGTTGGACCAGATCAGAAATTCTTAAGGAGCTATTAGAGTATTGCTCAGTAACCAGCATTTATAACGGACTGCTATGGAGTGATCTCTGGGATATATTATTCATTTTTTTAAAAAAAGCAGATAGGAGAAAAGTGTGTGTGATATGCTACCATTTGTCTAAGATGGTGGCGGGGGGGTGGGTATATATTTTAAATTAAAGCTCAACCAAACTCAAGAAAAGAAAAAAAGATAAGGAGGAGCAGGAGAAAAAGAAGAAAGGATGGGTGGAGAGGACTGGGAATAGACCTCTCTGCATATACCTTGTTTTGTAGATTTAGAAGCAATGTTTATATGATTATAAAATAAAATTAAGTCCATAAAAAAATAAACATGAAACAAATGATCCATAACCACACAGAAAGGAACTACGTAAAGGTTAAAATATAGTAATTTGACCACATATCCCTTAAAAACAAAAAGAATTATTAAAACCTCACTAAATATTTTGAATAATCATATTATTTCTGGTAATGCTGGTATTGTTGAGAATATTGTGTGGGTAATGTGAAGCCAACAAATCATTATTCTGGTTTGTTACAAATCAGCATTTTCAATGGCAGGCAGCAATAGGTAAAATTCTTACAGTTCTAAATTTGAATAGAAAGTATCAGAATGAGCTCTTTACCTATTTTCACATTTTAAAGGATAATGATTGATTTTGATAGAACTTTTGTTTTTGATGAAAAGGCCTAGGAACAGTGAACACTCCAGTAGTAATGAGCACTGCAAATGCCCCGATTTGGGTCCTAAAATCATTTCCAAATATAAGGAACCAAATATTCTTGTATAAATGGCTATTTTCAGGTCTGGGATAGAAAACAGATAAGATGAACAAGAAATATCTGTAATATCAAGGAAGACAAGTGAAGTAGTATCAAAGAACTTAGGGGCCAACCTGAAAGTTCCCACTAACCAAAAAGCAACATTTGAACATTAATGAGAATAAAACAGGCAAATAAAACTAAAGAATCAAGTCTCTGTCCTGTGTTGCCTACATAAACTGTACTCCCAGGGTAATCAAATATTTCATGAAGAAATGTTTCTCTTGATAGATATTCCAGCTAAAAACATGAAGAGAGAATTAGAATTAGAATTTCACATTTTTTCAGTTCCTACTGAAATAATGGACCTAGGCATATAGCAACTCACTTCACAAAAAGAAAAACAACCAGAACTATTTACTTTTTCCTGAAAGTACACAACACCATCTAAGAAGCAGTCTTGCCAAAAATAAAAAACTTGAATGCAATCAAACCTCTAGATGTAGCTATCAATTTACAGGAAATATGGTGGATAGAACACAGCAACTGACATCATGGGGACACAACTAGCAGTATGCAGACTGTGAAAACATCACAGGACAAAATTTAAAATGGCAAGGCGAAAGCAAAAAAACAAAACCAAAAAACAAGTGAGATAGGAAGGGAGATCGTACGGATTAATAGGGACTTTAGGGGCACATTAACAGATTGAAATGTATAGAACATTTGTACTAGGTTCAAAACAGACAAGTGAAAAAATATGAAAAAAAGGAAATGTAAGGACTAATAACTAACTGGCTATTTAATGATATTAAGAATTAGTGTTAATTCTTTTAGCTATGACAGTGCCATTATGGTTGTGTTTAAGAAAAGAGTACTTATATTTTAGAGTCCTATTCAACAGAAGTCTCCCTTTATATGCGGTTTTGCTTTCCGCGGTTTTGCTTTCTACGGTTTCAGTTACCTGCGGTCAATCACAGTCCAAAAACGCTATACGGAAAACCCCAGAAATAAACAATTCTTAAGTTTTATATTGCATAGTGTTCTGAGTGGTGTGATGAAATTTCATGCCGTCTTGCTTCATCCCGCCCAAGATGCAAATCATCCCTTTGTCCAGCTTCTCCACATTGTATATGCTACCAGCCCCGTTAGTCAATAGCAAGAGTCTCAGGTGATGAGTTTGACTGTTGCAGTATCTGTGTGCTTGTATTCATGTAACCCTTATTTTACTTACTAATGGCCCCAAAGTGCAGGGGTAGAAATGCTGGCATATTGTTATAACTTCTATTTTATTAGTGTTGTGTTAATCTCTTACCGTGCCTAAATTATAAATTAAACTTTATCATAGGTGTGTATGCATAGGAAAACACACAGTTTATGTGTGTATATAGGGTTCGGTATACTCCGCAGCTGCAGGCTTCAACTGGAGGTCTCCAAACGTATCCCCCGCAGATGGGGGTGGGGGGTAGCCACTACTGTACGTGAAATAATATGATGACTGGAATTTGCCTCAAAATAATTTGAAGGTGGAAGAGGAGGTGGCAATTGTTAAAGGTGAAAGATGACTACATGAGGATTCATTATACTTTTTTCTAATGTTGTGCATGTTTGAAATTTTCATTAAAAATATTTTTTATTAGGATAGTTATTTGATAAAGGACTAGTATCTATAACGTATTAAGAACTATTGAAACTCAGCAGTAAAGAAAAAGCAAGCAATCCAATTAGAAAATGGCTAAAAGACATGAAATGACACTTCACTATAGAATATATATGGATAGCCAATAAACATGTGAAAATATATTCAATGTTACTAGCCATAATGGAAATGAAAATAAGACCACAATAGGATAGCACTGACAGCACCACACACCTACTAGAACAGTTAAAATAAAAAATAGCAACAATACCAGATACTGGGGAGGTCCAAAGAAATAGGATCCCTCCCGCATTACCGCAGGGAATATAAAATGGTATGGACAGTCTGGAAAATAATGTGGCAGTCTTTTAAAAAGCTAAACATACACTTACCACACAACCCAGCAATTGCATTCCTGGGCATTTATCCCAGAGAAACGAAAATTTATGTCCACACAAAAACCTGTACATAAGAGCTTACAGCAACTTTATTTGTAAGAGCTCAAAACTTGGAAAAAAAATGTCCCTCAATAGGGTTAAACAAACTTTAATACCTCCATGCTATGTAACACCACATGGCAATAAAAAGGAAAGAACTGCTAATACACACAACAACTTGCATGAATCAAAAAGATACTATGCTGAAAAAAAAATCTCAAAAGGCCACATACTGTATGATTTCATTTTTGTCTTAAAATTACAAAAGTGTAGAGGTGGAAAACAGGTTAGTAGTTACCAGGGATTAGGGATGGTGGTCGGGTAGAGGGTAGGGATAAGAGACAGCATGAGGGAGAGATCTTCGTGTTGACAAAATGGTTCTGTATCTTGATTGTGGTGGTGCTTACATGAATCTACAGATGTGATAAAATGGCACAGAACTACACACACATATTGCACCAATATCGTTTTCCTGGTTTTAATATTGTACTACAGCTATGTACAATGTAACCATTGGGGGCGAACTCGGTGAAACATGCAGAGAACCTTTCTGTCTTACTTTTCCATTTTTCTGTGAATCTTTACATGTTTTAAAATAAACAAGTTTTTAAAAAAATCAAGCTAATCTAATTTTAAAGCATGTATCTTTCTCCCTGTGCCACGCTGCCTCATTACTGAAGAACACTAAACTCAAAACATGGACAGATATTAAAACTCACAGATTCAGCATGTGTAGCTACCTTATTGTGAAAGATAGTTCAGTATAAGCTAGATTTCTTTACTGTTATCAGCAACTGACTTACCAGAACTCCTGGCTTCATTCCTTTAATATGCCAGGTTTGGGATTCAATCATCTAGAGGGTTGTGGACGCCAGAGTGTCTGAAATTGAAGTCAGTAGAAACTCTGACTTTTAAAAAGCAAAGTCAAGTTCATTTATATCACTCTTCCCAACAAAAGCATCCAGAAACTTAATATAGGGCCCCCCAAAAATAGAAAAAAGAAAATGTGTAAAATTGGGATAAACATTATCATTCTAACCCAGAGAGAAGTAATTTAAAGAAAACCCTCAAACATCTGAATCTAAATTATACTCATCAAAACCCCACATAAGCCTCAACAGCTAAATACACTTTTATGTGGGGGGAGGGGGGGAGGAGAAATACACAAGGGACCTGTAGTCAATTGTGTGTGACATAAATAAATACTAAATCATGGCCTCTCTTGCCAGGGTATTCCTGAAAGATGCTTTTAAATGTAACTATATAATTTTATTTTCTAGACAATTCAAAAGTTCACAGAAAGCAGAAAATCCAACACAAGAAAAGAAATAAAAAGAATGTAACATACCTGAAAGAAGCAAAGCTTGCAAACAGTCTCTTCTAATTATTAAAGAGTTTAAATGTCTTCAGTACAGAGCAGCTTATAACTAAACTGAAGATAATTTATTGCTTACCACTATGAACAGGAGAAAAGAAACCAGTGTTGGTGAGACAGAGAGGTTAAAAAAGAAGCACCAATTAATTTTCCGTTTTTACTCTTTCTCTGGGTAAAACATGAGATTTGCAGAGCATTTTTATTGATATTGACTAGTTTGAGAAAAAGAAGGTTAAAAAGAATATTGGAATCTCAAATGTTTGTGAACTCCTAACAGCCTGAGCAAGACTCACAGTAAATACTTTCAGAAAGATTTTTCTCATATCAAAGAAAATATGTTTAGTTTATCTCATTGGATTATACATATCACATCCAAATATGACAATTTCAGCAACAACAAAAAGATGGCTTTCTCTTTTTTTCCAATACTAAATTAGTACTAAGTTGCTTTGAACAAATTCACAATGTTAATTTCTAATGTTAAAAAATACCAAAACTAGGGCCATTGGAAAATGTTTTTGGGTTGTTTTCCCCTAGTTTTTTACCCTCTTTCTCACGCTTCTGAAGATATACTGATCAGACCTTGTGCGTAATGGTGTGTAAAATCTCTGGTTCTAGAGTCAGACAGATCTGGATTCAAATATTGACTCTGCTACTCCCTAGCTATGAGATACAAATTGTATTGAGGATTAATTAAGAAAAGACAAAACACTTAGCACAAAGTACAGGATACACACACACCCATACACAAACACAGCTGTCTATCATTATTTTCTAACACTGTTACTACAAATGACTGGTTATAGTGAACGTAGAAAATTTTTTCCAACTCAATATTTAATTCCCTTGTCGTTCAGATGTGCCATGTTACTTTTAATGAATCCCCAAGAACTTTTTTTCCTTGTTATTACAAGCAGTGCTTTCTCTTGCCAACCTAAGAAACTACTTTTGAAAAAGATTAACTGGGTATAGGATGATATTATCATATATTTCCAATACACATTCTTATTTTTACAACAAAAATGCATTCACAGACATTGTAGTTGATACACTTAGTTCAACTCTAAGGCAAGATTTTCCTAACTAGATATCAAGTGCTATCATTTACAAGCTGCAAAATAAATCAATTAGTGCTATATTGTTGGCACAAGTATACTAAATGTAACACATGAAAAAAAATTATGTCTAAAGATTCAGTTTTGCTTTGCTACCTAAATTAACATTAGTAAAAAAAAAGACAAAACATAGAGGAATAATATCTCATTCTATGTACCTATGGTTCTAAAACAGATTTCGCAAACTTGATCACTGAATTTAAAAGAACAAATTACTTTTTTGAAAAGGATTATTTTCTATTAAAAGCATTACTGTCATTGAAAAAGGGCCTGGTTTGCAAAGTAATATTATGTAAAAGTTTGGTGAGTACAATTATTTACCGAAAATTGTTTTTAAGTGTTATGCTATATATTCTGACAAAAACTGACAGGAGCCATAATTCCAAGGTTAAAATAAAGCAAATTCAAATTTTCTAAGATGAGTTCTCTACTTTATAAGCAAAGTAGGCTACGGCACCTATGGAAGGTAAACAAACTACTCTTTCACCTCCTGTTCACTACGGTCTAAATCCATAGTCTATTCTATATAGTAGGATTATTTTAAAAGGTGAGTCTGGGACAGCTACTTTTCTTGACACTGAAAGCTCAATTATTATCCATTCTCCAGTCAACATTACTGAATTTCTGCTGAACCCAAACCAGCATCTCCTCAAGTCACTAAACTAAAACTTTAACTAAAATCCCTGAGCAATCTATTCTCCTGACCCACGTTTAGTCTTTATCTTACTGGACATTTTGGCTACAGGTGACATTGTTCATCAAACCACCTTTCTTGGAAATCTCTTTCTTGGTTTCTTTGAAAACCTTCACCTGTGATTCCCCTAAACCTCTCTCCAATCCATTCTGAAGCTCTTTTGTGGCTTTTTCCCCATATCCACCCCTAATATTGCCATTTCCAGATTTCTTTCATTAACATACTTTATTCTCATATTAAACACTATCTCCAAATGATCTCATTCACTTTCAGGATTTTAACTGTCATGTGTATGGCAATGCATACATACCCGTGGTATGCTGTTAAGCTGGCTCTGGTGGGGACACGAGGAGGGAAAAAAGGAAAGACTTGATTTGTATCATTTGCTGATTTCTGTGGTGTAAATACTCCCTCCATGGCTGACTTCAAGCTGTCTATGTGATGTTACTGAAGATGGCGCTAGAAATGCAAACAATTGGCTCTCTGAGCCAGTGGAAGCTCACCTGGCACACAGCTGTGTCCTGCCAGCACCATCCCACACTGAACCACCACTCCCTGGACTGGGCTTTCCTCAATTTCAACTCATCACTATCCTCTATAAATTTCCTCCTCTCTTATTCTTTTTTACACCCAACCCAGAAGTCAGACAATCATCTTTGATTTCTCCTCTGTCATCATCCTCAAAATCCATACTAGCTATGACAATCTTAAATTTAAACTAAAGATTTTTTTGTCTTATTACCATTATCACATGAAACGAACATATTCACCAAATTTGGAGTTTATGTGATATGATCAGAATCAAAATATGGAATATAGCATATTTTAACATACATTTGGGTCTATTTTGTTAAAAATAAATGAACAAATAGGGGAGATAGGAGAGCACTTTCTTATGGTAGAAAGCCAACAAATAAATGTACAAGAAATGTGGGAATTAGAAAAATCACCATTTGGCAACTTGATTAAATATATCAAGCAAGAAAACAGTAGATTCTAAAACTAGTGGTTGAAAGTATATTTACAGCCTCAAAATATATCCCCACAATATAATTATTAATAAGAAAGGGAGGAGGGGAAATAGCTTCACAGTAGAGAAAGCTGATATATATCGCCTTAATTAAATGATCAAAATTAACATCAGCAGTATGGGACAAATTGACAGAACGCACTGAGAACACAACATCACTTCTTTTATATTCCTGCCAAAAATGCAGAACCTGAATCCAATCATGAGAAAAGAGTCAGACAAACCCAAACTGAGAAACTTTTACAGAATAACTGGTCTTGTACTCATGCTCATAAAAAGTCTCAACATCATGAAGAGAAAGAGAGACTAATGAACTATCATGAGAAAAGAGTCAGACAAACCCAAACTGAGAAACTTTTACAGAATAACTGGTCTTGTGCTCATGCTCATAAAAAGTCTCAACATCATGAAGAGAAAGAGAGACTAATGAACTGTTCCAGACTAAATGAGACTGAGAGACATGATAAGTGAATGCAACACATGATCTGGGATGTATTTTGCTATAAAGGACATTATTAGGACAAATGACAAAATGTCAATTAGGTCTGTAGTATTGTTTCAATGTTAATTTACTGATTTTGGTAGTTGTACTGCAGTTAAGGAAAAAAATGCTCTTGTGTACTATGGGGCTGGGGCTGCCATAACAAAATACCATAGGCCGGGTGGCTTCAACAACACAAATTTATTTTCTCACAGTTCCTGAGGCTGGAAATCCAAGATCAAGGTGCCAGTAGGGTTGATGTCTGGTGAGGGCTTTCTTCCTCGCCTGCAGACAGCCACCAGCTCTCTGTGTCCTCACATGGTCTCTCTTGTGTGCACACATGTGTGCAGTGAGAGAAACAACTCTTCTGTTTCTTCCTGTTCTTATACAGACACTAGCCATATTGGATTAGGGCCCAACCCTAAGTTGACCTCATTTAAACTTAATTACCTCCTTAAAGGTTCTATCTCCAAACACAGTTACATAGGAGGTTAGGACTTCAACATGACGTGTGGGGGTACATAATGGCTTGATTTCAGGCAACAGAAACATTAATATTTAGCGGTAAAAGAATATCATGTCTAAAACATTTGAAAGGGCCCGGTCAAACATTACCAGGCAGGTACCCCAGGCCGCAGGCACTGATTTGTGATGAAGCTGCTTATCACCTGAACAACTCTGAGTGATGTGTTTGAGTGTGTAGCAGCAGGGCCTGAATTATTAAAGAATGGCTGATACTTTTTCTAAGCAACCCAGGGTGAACCAGCATACTTGTACAGTTGTCAAACTCCTTCCCTCCCTTGTAAACATCTCAAAGACTAAATAATAACCCATGTCTTCATTTCTCAAATTAAATTAAAACAATTAATGGAAAGTCTCATATCACACTAATGAAACATCTTTTACGTTGTTCTCATTCTACTAAGAAATTTGGGTCTTATGTAACCCCCCAAAAGAAGGTTGCCAGACATCTGCTTCCCATTGAGAGAGATTCCTACAATGTGACAGTCCCCGAGTGCTATCTCTGCCACTATGGGGTAGCCCTTTGAGGTGGAGCCTCTCCACCATCTGACCAGCCAAGTCCCAGGTATTCATGTCCCTGCCCAGGCAGTGCGGTCCCTCAAAGTCAGGAAACTCCAAGTCTGGAACTGTCCAAAGCCTAATGCTTGAGTTATGTAACATAGCAGCTACCTATTGGTACTTTACTATATCATCTCTTTTATAATTTACTCACAACAACCCTTTGAGGTTACAATTGTCCCCATTTCATAGATGAGATAACAAAGACTCAATAACTTGACTGAGCTACTAAGTAAAAAAACAACACTAAAAACAGCTATATGTTATGATAGAGTCTGCCTGGCCACCAGTATCCATATCCAACCCTTCCCCCATCTTCTTCTTAGTAAAAAAGCACGACTTTTAGCTGGACTCATTGATGACCAACTAAAAGGTTAACATTTCCTATCTTCCCTGTGGCTTTGTGTGACCAGTAAGATATGAGAAAACATGTCAGGTGGGCCTACCTGGAAGTCTTCTTAAAGGTGGAGAAGAATTCCATTTGTGTCCTACCTCAATCCCACTTCCTTGAATTTGGATGCAATAGCCAGAGTGCTAGCAACTGTTTTAGACCATAGGATGAGGGCCACAACCTAGGGGTGGCAGAACACAGTACTTAAAAAATTCGGCAGAACAAAGAGAACTAGACAACTTTGTGGAGCCATGATACCAGCCTTACAGTGTGTACCTCCAGACTTCATTTAAGTGAGAGAAAAATAAGCCACTATCTTGCTTAGTCCACTGTTTTTTTTTTTGTTTGTTTGTTTTGCTGTTGTTTTTTAACATAGCAGCTGAACCTAAATCCTTCCAAATATACCTTTTTTTTGAGTAAAATGTCTACAATGTGGCTGACTCTGGACTATGAACTTTAGCTCTACTTTCTCTAACTTTTATAACTTTTATAAAATACTCAGATGAGAAGACCGAGGCACAGAGATTGTTAATACCTCCCTGAACATTCAGCAGTTAAATTTACAACGTGAGTCTGGATGTTTTAAAATTAATAATATTACCTCCCAGGATCGTTATGATGAATGAGTAAATGGGCCCCCTTCTGTGTTCCTGTAATTTTTCCTCTCTCATCCTCTGTGGAGGATTCAATTCCTAAAGACAGTTATTCATCAACTGTCACAGTAAGTGGAATTAAGCTACTTAACTCTTCATATCACTACTGCATGATAACAACTGTGTGTTCCTGATTACAAAATGCTGATTATTACGGGGTGGATCACTGCATATTTAACCAAGCCTTTTTACTTGAACAAGATCACGTCCCCCAACAGCCACATCCACTATGTATATCTCCGTTGACTCTGTTTGGCATTCCAATCAGATGACGGAATGAATGGAACTTGGTTCAAATATCTTTTGAAACCAATCCCACCCGTAACATAATTTGCTGAAGTAACTATCACCGTAACGAAAACTGACTCATCCTCAGAGCCTCCTAGAGAATTTTTTGTAATCCAATCAGATGACGGAATGAATGGAACTTGGTTCAAATATCTTTTGAAACCAATCCCACCCATAACATAATTTGCTGAAGTAACTATCACCGTAACGAAAACTGACTCATCCTCAGAGCCTCCTAGAGAATTTTTTGTAATATGTGGTGAAAGGGCTTGGTAGTAAATTCATTGAAACAGAGTAATAGACTCAGAGGAAGGAACTGCTGAAATCAGTGCATTCTTTGTTTTAAACATATTGCTTTTCTGATGAGATGAGATGGAAGGAAAACATGCTATTCACATCTTAAAAGAGGCTAAACCAAGCACTGAGCAATATATGAGAGAGGAATCTCAATCTATTTATAATCTCGATTACTAAGGCATATTGCTTTTAGCATCTTATATATGAAATGTGACAATAAAGTACTGAGATCAGTTATTTTGTTTGGTTCATAAACTGGCACTGATGGGAATCCCAAAATAACAATACTGAGGAACTGCAAAATGAATGGAGTAAGTTTACAGCCCAGATCATTCTTTTCAAAAGATATAACACTAATTTTTATATGTAAACTCTGATCTATTTATTAAAACTCTAGTCATAGTACTTGATCCTAACAGCTCATACATATACATATGTTAACTTGGTGATAAATAGAACTAAACACTGAAGGATATGTGTGTTTTCTATTTTTTGAGATTCACAAGAAACGCCTTTAAAATGTGCATATACATTTTACTTTACTACATTTTGGGAAAATCTTTATGCTATCCCTCAAGATCAGAATTAAATAACTGGCTTAAGATGAAAATTCTTAGCTTTAGATTCTTCACAGTGACTGTCAAACTTACCACCTGAAGCCACAGCAGGAAATGATTCTCAATCACTCAGATATAAGTATACACAGGGAAACATCTCAGGATGTTTCATAAAACATTATGGTGATGTTATGTAGTAACAAGCATGCACCCAAAAGTAAAAAAAAAAATAAAAATTACCCCTAAAATGGTGCATTGAGATCTGAGATGAAGAGGACAGATGCAGAGAAAGGGAAAAGTGAGTGGGCTGTACTATGAACGTGTGTTAGAAGAAAGAACGAACATGAAATTCGGGATTAGTCCGAGTCAACACTATGAGGCTCAAGTAGACACCAGGAACCATAGATGGACTAGTGCTATGTCCAGAAGGTGGCACATCACTAAAGGAAAGCGTATAACAGAAGACCTTAGTAAATCAAAGAAAGGAGCTATGAACAGATGAGAATGTTCTCTTTTTGTAGAAACTAGACAAGTGTAATTAATAATAGCTCAAAAGTACTCTCAGTTCAAGAGCACATTCTGATGTAAATTAAAGACCTAAGTATACATGGCCATTACTCTCGACAGAGAATGTTTAAATTATTGCCAATGTTCTTAATGTGCTCATGTCATTTTAACCCTCACTGATATCATTATAAGCATAAAATTTGGCTTTCCAAACAACACAATTTATTCTTTTTAATAACTTTTACTTTTCCTCTCTTTCCCATAATCATACGTCCACTTCATTCTCATTTCTTTCCCTCAACATATTCTTTATTTCACTTTTCTCCTCAATCCACCTTATAACTTTTTCCTCCTCCTACTGTATGTTCTATGCCATTCTTGGTTAACAAAAAAAAAAAAATACACAATTGAGTCTTGAGAACCTATGAAATGAGTTCATGGCCAAAATCCACCTGAACAAAGGACACAGTTGACATCATCAGTCATTAGTCAAAATAAGGTAGAAATGCACAGCCACTAGGGTGGACATAATAAAAAAGTCAGACAATAAGGAGTGTGGTGAAGATGTAAAGTAACCAGAAGCTTCATGCATTTCTGGTGGGATATGTCAACTGGG
>NW_007730792.1:156847-158613 GCF_000696425.1 Galeopterus variegatus | reverse complement strand
ATGTAAAGTAACCAGAAGCTTCATGCATTTCTGGTGGGATATGTCAACTGGGGTAGCCAGTTTGGAGAAGAGTCCCAGAAAACAAAAACCAAAATATGAGCTTACTATACAATCCAGCAATTCTCCTCCTAGGTGTTTATTCATTCCTCCAAAAAAATAAAAATATATGTCCATACAAATGCTTGTGTGCAAATGTATATGACAGGATTATTCATGATAGCCCCAAATGAAAAACATCCAAATGTCCACTTACTGGTGAATGGATAAACAAAACATTTATAAACAAAATAAAAGTGAATCCTATTCAGCAATAAAAATAAAAGAAAGTACTGATACATGCTATAACATGGATAAACCTCAAAAACATTACGCTAAATGTTTCACGGGAACATAGAAACAATACTGAGATTTTTCTGAACAATGCCAATGTAAGATAAGCTGCAACCAAAGTTCAATATATAAATAAAAGCATTTGTGTAAAATAAGCAATTTTCATACACCTATTGATATATAAAAAGAAGAATGACACAAGATAATATGTATTTTATTATTACATTTATATGAAATTTCTACAAAAGGCAAATCTACAAAAACAAAGCAGATGAGTGTTCGCCTGAGGCTGGGACTGGGAGCCAGAATTGACTGCAAAGGCCCAGAGGGGTCTTTTTGGGGTGGTGGGAATGTTACAAGACTGGATGGTAGTGATGTTTGCACAACTCTGTAAAATTATTTCTTAAATGTTGTACTGTACACTTAAAGTGGGTGAATTTCACAGTATGTAAATTTTACCTCATAAAGCTTAAAAAAAGGATCCTACGAGTATCATTTTTTTATAGTAGTGATAAATAGTAGTATGCCACGTATCTATTCAGTGGATTCCAGTGTAAAATTAGAGATGTATTTTCATGAAAGAAAAATCTGACAACCTGAGTTGGAAAAGGTACTAAAATGCCAGGCAGATTCATAGCAGCTTGGATGTTATACTTTAGTTATCTTAGTATTTACAGAGCAGACTGAAATGCCCACTTCATGTAGCATACATACTCCAGCTTAAAAATTCATCAATTCAAGGTTTTAGATCATTAATTACATTTATATATTAATAGGTGTATTAAAAATAGCATAATTTACATACGTGCTTCTATTTATAAATCAAGCATTGTTTGCAGCTTACCTAACATTGGAATTGCTCAGAAAAATGTTGGTATTCCTTCCATGTCCCCATTTCACATGTAGATCTATATGGCTTCATTAACTGACCTGTGCACACTGTACTGTAATGGTCCATCCTCATGTCTGACTCGCTCCACTTGTGTAAGCTTCACATAGGCAGACGTGATCTCCTCAATGACCAGCACCACAATGAATGTATAATTGTTACTCAAAGAATCTTCGTTGAACCCTGCATGTATTAGTTTCCCATGGCTGCTGTAACAAATTATCACAAACTTTGGTGGCCTAAAACCACAGCAAATTATTTTCTCACATTTGTGAAGGACAGAAATCCAGGTTGTCACCAGGGCCACATTCACTCTGAAGGCCCAAGGAGAGAATTCTCCCCAGCCTCTTCTAGGTTCTGTGGCTCCAGGCATTCCTGGGCTTCTTTGGCTTCTGGCCACATCACTCCAGTCTTTGCCACTGTCTTCTCCTCCTTAACTCTGTCTTCTCCTCTTCTGTCTCTTATAAGGACACTTGTGATTGGCTTTAAGTTCCACTGGGGTAATCCAGGGTGATCTCATCTCAAGATCTTTAACTAAATTATATTC
>NW_007730792.1:151250-156257 GCF_000696425.1 Galeopterus variegatus | reverse complement strand
ACCAAAGCAAATTATTTTCTCACATTTGTGAAGGACAGAAATCCAGGTTGTCACCAGGGCCACATTCACTCTGAAGGCCCAAGGAGAGAATTCTCCCCAGCCTCTTCTAGGTTCTGTGGCTCCAGGCATTCCTGGGCTTCTTTGGCTTCTGGCCACATCACTCCAGTCTTTGCCACTGTCTTCTCCTCCTTAACTCTGTCTTCTCCTCCTTAACTCTGTCTTCTCCTCTTCTGTCTCTTATAAGGACACTTGTGATTGGCTTTAAGTTCCACTGGGGTAATCCAGGGTGATCTCATCTCAAGATCTTTAACTAAATTATATTCACAAGTACCCCTTTTCTAAGTAAGATTCACAGGTTCTAGGAATTTGGATGTGGGCAACCACCATTTAATCCACTGTACTACTGTATATAATCTAAAAATTAATTTAAAAGTGTTCTACAGGGTTTGACAATATCCACATCAAAATAAAGCAGTTTTGCCACCTTATGGATTTACTTCTGACAGGAAAAGTAAGTCCTTTTTTTAACCTATGTCTTCAGCCTAAATTATGGAAGCAGATTTTGTGATGGATTTGATTATGGCCTATTGGGAAAATAGGAAGCTACCTTTCCCATGACTGAAATAAATATAATTCACTGAAGCATGAGCCAGGTGCATATTATGCTCCCACACTTTCAAGAGTTTTCCAAATTTTTCCCTTGATTGATAGCAGTTATTTTCCGTGATTCCTGTTACTTTCCAATGGTGTTTTTCCAAAGGAAGTATATTTGAATACCTCGTCTCCTAGAATATTTTAATTAACTGTGAAACAATATAAAAAGAAATTTTGCTCTTTACCTTGACCTTTTATTACGGCCTTCTGTATCAGAAGCACTATTACGTCAATCGTGTACATGCATATTAGTTTGTGTTTGGGGAAAAGATATCACTAACCACACACATCTGCTCTGAGTCACTGCAGTTTACATGAGGACAGAGTTCTACTGCTTTACTGGGGAAGAGAGAAGACAATAGAATAAGATAGTATTAAATTCTTCAAAAATGAAAATAAATGAAGAAGACCAACAGCTTTTGAAAGCTAACTTCTGGATGTGACTAGAACTCAAAAAGAGTCAATCCCAACTACCCCACCTTTGAAGTAGTAAGCTTACTAATATTGCAATACACTCACTACACATTTTCATATGTTTAATTATGTACTAAGAAACTCACAGGAAAATTAGAAGAAACCTTTTGGTCTGCAAAAATTTGAGGCAACCTCATCAACACCAATGTTATTCCTTTTTAGCCTCAATTACACTGCACCATGTCACTATTTATAGTCTTGAACCTTCCCATGATACACATTTCCGAGGGAACTAAAAGAAAGGACAGTGGAAATTAAATGTCTTTAAGAGCTTTTGCCTCATTATTTTTCCAAAATGAGCATGTGACTTCATCTCAATTTCTATGGTTCAAATACTGTGTTGTACATTAAGATGGAAGATTTAAATAAACCTAAGAATTAACAACCATCACTGTTAAAACCTACAGTTTTTGCTTGTTTTCTTTTCTTATTAGAAAGAGGAAAAATAAAGGTTTACTAGTGTTTTATCAAGATACGGTTTTAATTTTTAAAGTTTAAGAAATACATATACTGGTGTTTTGCTAGGACCATTAACATTTTACATCAAATACTTAACAAATCTTGTTGAGGTGGGGGTAGGGTAATAAAAAGAAGAAAAAAAAATCCTAATATATAAAGAAAGGTGTTTGGGGGCAAATAAACATTACTTACTTCTAAGTGTATAAATTTTTCATTCTTTTTTTTATAATTTGCATTAGAAAAGAACTTGAAGAACTTAAACAACTTGTTATTAATAACTGACACAGAAGTATTATTATTATTTACAGAAAAATGAAGTAAAAGAATGAGTTTTTGAAAACTGTGAAAGTCTGTAAAAGTATAATATAACTTAGTTTTCTTATAAATCATCCTCATTCACAGTAAAAACTAGAATTATAAGTTTCGTGACAGTAGGAGACTTTACTACTTTGTTTACCAACTGACTTTCAGAACTTCAAGCAGTGCCTGGCATAAGGTAGGTTTTCATTATGTATTTTTCAATGAAGGAAGAAATGAAAGAAACCAAGAACACAGTCACATAGACCTAAGTCTGAACACAGGGTCTACTACATACCGCATACTAGTTGAGTTCCACTTCTTCCCCTAGTCACTTAGCACTTGGCAGATCTGCTTTGAATGGTCTTCTACCTTTAAATAAGCATGTCCTACTTCCCTCAATTTTACTCTAAGACACTTTCTGCATTCCCAGTGTCCACTATGGTACCCTCTCACAACTCAGAAATTGTCTGAGTTTGATAACTGATTGGGGATTGTAAGGCCGTCTCTAATATCTAAGGGCTACAATGTCTAAAGCAAATATTTTTACAAATGACCTACTGTATTAGAGTCTCCAGAGAAACAGAACTCATAGGTTGTGTGTGTACATATTGAAAGAGACTTATTGAAAGGAATTGGCAGATGTGACTATGGAGGTTAGCAAGTCTAAAATCTGCAGAGTGGGCCAGCAGGCTGGTCTTTCTCCAATATTATAGTACCAGTCCAAAGGCTGGCAGGCTACAGACCCAGGACAGCTAATGTTCCAGTATGAGCCTGAAAGCAGGAAGAACTGATTGTGCAGATGAAGTCCAAAGGCAGTCTGCTGGAGGACTCTCTGGCTCGGGGGAGGCCAGTCTTGTTCTTCTATTTAGGCTTTCAACTGATCGGACAGGGCCCACCCACATTACCAAGGGCAATCTGCCTTACTCAAAATTCACTGATTTAAATGTTAAATATCCAGAAACACCTTCACAGAAAACTCAGAACAGTGCTAGACCAAATATTTGGTTACCCTCTGGCCCAGCCAAGTTGACAAATAAATTAACCATCACACTTAAACACGTGTCCCATCATATCTGTTCTGGAGATATTTATGAATAAAGTGTCCCCATTGTTCTCATGTTTCTAAGTTGTAGAACTTCATAGAATGGCAAGAAGAAACCTTTGTCCTTCGGCTTCTCTGGTATCTTGTTTGATTGACTCCCCCAAATATAGGCACACTTCAGTAAAAAACATGCTTGCCTGAAACATAGACCTGTGTGTCATTAATCATTACTATATCATCAAATCCAAGTCAGTGTCTCACAAGTTTTGCCAGAGTGTGAATAGATCTTCACTGTCCTGAAAATCTGAATATCTCTGTTACAGACCCCCGAAGCCCAACTGCTATTTTTAAAGTCAAGGGTGAAATGGGGAAGGAGAGGGTTAAAATCTCATGGCTGGAATCAACCCTACACTCTCCAGCTGTGAACAATTACGCTTGTCAGTGTTCCCTTCAGGAAACTCCTGCTGCTTTATTAGTATGAATGGAAAACGGAATTTTGACTTTTTGATAGGTGGGGTTATAAATCTACCACCAAGACTGGAAAAAGACCAGCTGGGTTTATGTGTAGAATCTTTAATTATGGACCCCACAAGATGTTCAACTTAGGAATGCTCTGTTGTGTTCCAAGGCAGAAGTGGGAGGAGATGGTGGAACTAGGTTTCTGACTAAGGAATTACTTTCTTTTAATCGAATTAAAAGCTGTGTAGAGCAAGGTTCCAGAGTATCCATGGGGTATCAACTTGGAAATATTTGCTCACGGACAGTTCTGTCTTTTTCATGGTTAGTCAAAGATTTATGACTTTCTCTGAATTTTATATCTAATATTTAAATAATCTTTGGCATTAAAGTTGGTAACCCAGCTCTGAGAAAAAAGTAAAGATAAAGGCAACTTAAATTGAGGTTTCATGTGTCTTACAAAAAAAAATACAATGCTATTCAATAGAATAAAAAGTTTCATAAGGAGGGCACAAATATCTTCTGTGATTACTTTGAATACAACTTTGTAAGGACTCCAAATTTAAGTGACACAAATTACAAACATGTAACTTACTGCACATAAGGTATACCAGAAAACTTACACAATTTTGCTTTGGAAATCAGTCCTTTTCAAAAGCCAAGAAGACTTCCTTGGTCATCATAACTCATCCTTGGCATGTGCTATGAAAAAAGTTTAAACCAGTGCAGTATTTGGCCAAAAATAACTCCAATTCCTCATGTGGTGGCTTTGATCTCTCTTCTTTCAGAGACATGCATTGCCGCTTGGTAAGATTCTCTCTAATATCAAGCAGTATTTTATTTAGTCTCTTTAGATCCACTTTGACCCTCAACCCTCTAGTCAAATAAGGCATGTGAAGATGATTGTACACTTCTGGAGAGAAGCCAGAATTCTGTAGTACCTATACATTTTTTATATAAGCAAGCATGGCTTATTAATATTGTGTCACTCATAGCATCCTATTCATAGATATCCTCAAAAAGTGTTCAGTAACCTAAATTGAATGTTTCTTACTCACCATTAGACATAACACAGAGCCCACTTAAATGCTAGAACAACTCACACAGCCTTTCTGTGCCTCCATGTTCTCACTCGTAAAATGGGAATAAAGCTATTGGACCAAAATATCTGATGTTTTAAACCTGATGCCTGGCACATCATCAGCATCCAGTAAATGTTATTTTTACAGAAAACTTACATTACTCACTGTCATAAGGAAAGAGTAATAAATTAGACACAAATGCATTAAGTAAGGCCCAGTCACTTTACAAGTTTTGGGGTGTGTTTTTTTTAAAATTATTTTAAGCAAATTTTCCAGCACATTTACAAGAGTCATGAGGTTCTTGTGGAAATGGTCAGCTGTTTAAAACACCAACCCATTCCTTTGATTCCCAAATTTCTCATATTTTCCTTGTATTTGAAATTTCAAAACAAAATAAACATTGTGTAGAATATTAAAAACAAAAAACAAAAAACACTAGTTGTAGTATATTGTGTAGTGTTTTAGTCCGTTTTGTGTTGCTATAACAGAATACCTGAGACTGGGTAATGTATAAAGAAAAGAGGTTTATTTGGCTTATGA
>NW_007730792.1:147914-150323 GCF_000696425.1 Galeopterus variegatus | reverse complement strand
CCCCCATGACTCAATCACTTTCCAACACTGCCACACTGGAGATCAAATTTCCATGAGTTTTGGAGGGGACAACACATCCAAACTCCATCACATAGTATATTAAAAACAAAAAACAAAAAACAAAAAAACTAAAATAAGCTCATTCAGGAGATTTCATAGAACTCAATGAAAGTACATTGAAAGAGAACCAGGGAGGCGATGAAAATGTGCCACTGAGACCTCTACTGTGGGAAGTAAGATTGGCTGCAGGCCCCAGCTGCCACCTCTGAGCCCACCACCAGTTCTGCCTTGGGTCATACTTCCCATAGGGCTGCTCCAGCCAGTGACTAAGTAAGGCTGGGAAACTAAGATGGGTCCATTCCACAAGATGTGGGCCTCCCCTGACAGGCTATTCTGGCTTCACAACTCCCACTGGCCTGATCAAAACCTCGCTAGAACCACATGAACTACGGGCTGAGACTCTTTGTAACTCCTCCCTTCCTTCCCACTCTCCCTCACAGGGACCAGACCTGTACAGAAGTCTGAAGGTCCTTCCCACCTCCTCTAGCTCCTTTCTCTTTTATCCTGACAAGCCTTCCTCAGTTAATCTTCTTTATGTCTAGTCCCACCTTGTGTCTGTTTCCTGTACAACCCAAACTAACACCAGAACTTTAAAAAGAAATGTATTTATAAAATGCTTGCAGTACTTGTCAATTAACTACAGGCTATAGTAACCTCAGTGATGATAACCAAGGAAGTCTTGGCTTTTGAAAAGGACTGATCACTAAAACGAAATTCTGTAAATTTTCTGCTATACCTTATGTTCAACAAGGTGCATGTTTGTAATTTGTGTCAATTAAACTTGAAGTCCTTACAAAGTTATATTCAAAGTAGTCACAGAAGATATTTTGTGCCCTGATGGAACTTTTTATTCTATTGGATAGCATTGTATTTTTTTTTTTTGTAGGACACATGAAAACTCAAATTAAGTTGCCTTTATTTTTACTATGTCAATGGGGTTCTAGACTGCATGCAATATGAGATGAGGCCATAATAGATCCACTGTCCAATTAAATCCATCGTGTCAATAATATCAGGACAATAAAATGCTTATGTGTTTTTAGGCATTTAAACAAAAATAAGGTAAAATAAGTCCATGACAATTTTAATAAAGCAAATGCCACTTCTCTAATATGTTTCAACTATTTTCCATACTGAAGATGGAAACCTCAAATAACTACAGGTTTTAAGAATAATAATATTGAGTTAACTATTTTAGTCACATCCACTTTATAAACAATATACTAAAATAAAATATACATTATAATTTATTTTCAAAGGCCATAGATGTACCAAGAAGCCAGATTCAATGGCAGACTAGTTAATAACCTTTTCCAATCTCTACCTTCTTGAGACAGTCCCACTCTTTCTTAATATGAATATTGTCTGTGTAATTTTTCTAATATGAGAATTTCCCAAGCATTTTTGGCTTCTGAAACTTGGTGATCTGATGACAGCAATATCCAGAAATAAGAACACACTGTCCACCGAACAATTTGTATTAGTTATCTATTCGTGCATAACAAATTACTCCAAAACCTATCTGGCTCTGATGGGGAAGAATCACTTCTAAGCTCACTTGTGTGGTCATTGGCCAAATTTAGTTCCTCAAGTCTGCTGGACCTGAGCCTCCATTCCTTGCTGGCTGTTCACCGGAGGCTGTCTCAGTCCTTGCTACATGAGCCTGTCTGTGAGGCATCTGTCATCCCCCAGAGCAAGTGAGAGAGCAAGAAACAACAGAAACCAAGAGAGGAAGAAACAATACCCAAATCAGAAACTGCAGCTTTTATAACCTCATCTCAGAAGTGCTACCCCATTGTCTCTTCTCCACAAAGGTGAGTCACCAAATCCAGCCCACACTCCAGTGGAAGAGACTACACAAGAGCACTAATACGAAGAAGCAAGGACCTTTGAGGACAATGTGCCAGTGTGCCTACCACACCTTTACTGTCAGCACTCAGTTACCAGTTGTCTTCCTCAAATACTTAAAGATCGGTTGATTGAAATAAGAAAAAAAAAAAATCATACCCAACAGCTAAGGAGTGTAGACTTTTTTTTTTGGTTTTGTTTTTAAATATAATAAAGTGTAATTTAAATGAAATTTTTAAAATAGCATGAGGCACATATTATATGAAAGTGAAATCAGGAAGTACCTTGGAGGGAAAACCTTACTTCCAAAATACCCATTTGTCATTACATATAATTCAAAAATTGCAATATTCTGATTAGTTATGTTTTTTTTTTAAATAAAATGATTTGGTAACTTTGGACACTTTTAGCCTAGTATTTAACCCTTACATAAAAAGTTTGATTTACCAATTGAAAATTGTAATTACTTTTGTATGGAGAAAACACATACATAAAATATCA
>NW_007730792.1:143926-146510 GCF_000696425.1 Galeopterus variegatus | reverse complement strand
CAGGTGACTCAACGTTCAGAGTAGAGGCCAAACACAGGAGACAGCACTGTGCAGGAGAGGATGCTGCGGGTGAGGTTACCCCATTACTACCAAGGTCTCTTCAAATCCTGAGTCTACAGTTGGTCCAATGGTCAAGCTCAGAGAACTCTTCTCCAGTCATGGGTTGCTAGTGTAGGAGACCAAAAAATGGCACCCCAAATACTCCTCCTTGGCATAAAGATTATTTTGAGAAACTGCAGACACAGAAAAAGCTCTGAAAACAGAAAGAAATTACCCTTTTGTAAGCGGAAATTTACATCTGTAAAGGAAATCTCCATTTGTAAGGGTGTCCCACACTCTATTCCAGGAAAAGAAGGAGGACTAAATCACTAGAGACTCTCATTAACGGAGAAGGCGCTGACTTAAATCTGCAGAACAAACCTAACTCCATTTATCCTGCTTTTCCATTTTCCACCTCTCCATTACTGAGCTTCCCCAAAACCTTCTTTCTCACTTCAAAGGACTGGTATCGAAACCTGAAGTCAGAACCACCTCCGAGATTTATTAATTTCTCTGGGCATCTCCTGTGTATTCATGAGGTATACATGTTATTAAACTTGTTTGTTTTTCTCCTGTTAATTTGTCATTTGTTACAGGGTTTTGTCCCAACTAAGAACTATGAAGGGTAGAAAGAAAATTATCTTTCCTCGTCTACACTGGATCTAACCTACTATAGAGATGCCCTGAGGATATGCAAATTGATCCCAAAAAATCATGTGCTCTAGTTCTTACATTACTGACGCTTTCTAATCCCCAAGAAATTTCTGCTTTGGGATGGAAAAAAGCACCACATAAGCTGTAGAGTATCTATTTAAAGCAAAGCTATACTTCCAATTTATCTCTTCTCCGATCTTTACTGGCTTTTCAGGATATGTTTCCTGTAGTTCTCCCTATCCTCACCATCAACAAAACCAATCTACTAGCGGTGTTGGTATATATGGAACATTGGCTCAAAGAAAGGCACAGAATTTTATAATGACATATTGCCAGTATATGGTGCCCTAACAGCTCCACCATGGTTCAGAGAAAGATGCAAAGGAGTGGCCAGAAAAAGCTTCATGGAAAGGCTGAATGTGACCTGGGCTACACCGGAAGAGAAAGGTTCAGATGGGAAAGGAGGTGTGCATTTCCCAAAAGGCAAGAGCTTGGACAGCCAAACGTTAAAGTCAGAGACAAGAGCAAAAATCATTCAATCCCTCTCACTGTTCCCTGTGTGTTGAGACATAGAGGAATAGCATTTTCCTTCTGCCCAACCACAGCACACTCATTTATATCACTGATTTAAAGTGAATAAAAGTATATCCTGGCTCCTGAATGAGCCATCATGCTGATGAAGCAGCACCATTAGCGTTGGGATTTAGTCAGAAGTTTTTACTTCCATGCACATTTTGGCTTTTTTTGCTGAAATGGGGAAAGTGAAGAAGTGATCAGTGGAAGTACTTTACCAGGGTTTGGTGCATATGCTTTCATCTGGGACACTGACTCCAAGAATCTTAAACCACTTGAGAAGAGACATCTNATGGGGAAAGTGAAGAAGTGATCAGTGGAAGTACTTTACCAGGGTTTGGTGCATATGCTTTCATCTGGGACACTGACTCCAAGAATCTTAAACCACTTGAGAAGAGACATCTGGAAATATAATTATCTTCACACGGTAGGGCTAAAATCAGCTCCCTGGAGTTTACTGTTAATTTTGTGGATGACATTCCATGTGAGTTTTCTAGGTAAACTTTAGTTTCTGTGCTATGATTTCTCTTTGTATAACACCATTTTGTTGTTGGTAATGATGGGTGTGTGTGTGTGTTGAAAATAAAATCGTGAGGCAAAATCAAATTTAAAAAATAGCTGGCATGGGAGGGGAGCAGCGGGAGAGGACTGAAAGCAGTCAGTGGAAAATGTATTTCATTGTAGGTGAAAAACGTGGGAGTTTGGTGACGGCAGAAGAAGGCAACAGTATTCAAACCCTAAGGAGAGAACTGGTACAGCCTGGAGGTCTTGGGTCCTGTGGGGACAGTCAGACCTGATGGCAAACAATTACCAGGCAGAAGATTAACTCGCCACAGAACCATTGCTCCTCACCTTGCAGATACTGAGAGGTGGCTTGGGAGTATGCTGGCGACTGTGTTGATTTTGGACCATGCTACAGGACCCTGCACAGCTGCAGCCCATCCAACCCCCATGGTAGGCGTCATGGATGTCCCTTCCTTGGACCTGCTTCTGCCGCTGCAATCATCACTGTGGTCCTCATGAAGTCCCTAAGGCATGAAGTCCCTAGGGACTTGGCTAACATATATTCTGCATTTCTTTATATCAATAAATTGCTACTGTGTGCAACTTATCACAGAATCTTGCCTTATGCTACCTTCACTTCCCCTCCCCGCCAACCCCCTTCTCCCCTGCATCTCCCACCCCCTCAGTACACACACACACACACACACACAGCATCTCACCCCCCCCCCCCCCCCCCCCCCCCCCCCCCCCCCCCCCACCCCCAAAAAACCCCTATTTTTTTTTTTTTTTTTATAATTTTAAAAAAAAAAGGCCC
>NW_007730792.1:130972-142926 GCF_000696425.1 Galeopterus variegatus | reverse complement strand
CCCGCTCTCCAGCTCCAGGCATCTTATGAGACAAGGTTTGGAGGGTTACTGCTACCCCCAGCAATTCCCTTTCTCCTTTTTGAAAACCCCTCCTGATAGCCACTAGCCCTCTTACCCTCATAGTCCTGATTTTAAGAGAGGCAATGGAAGACAGCCCTGCAACCAGGAAACTTCTGCAGACTCTTCTGTTATCCTTGGGTTGGCCTCTGCCCACGTGGCCATCCCCACCTTCCTTACTGATCCTGTTCTTCTGCTGGACCTGAAATGCTCTCTTTCCAATTCTCCCTCCCTCCACCAGCAAGCCTCCCTGTCGGCCGCCCAGTCTCTCGCCCTATTTCTCACTTCCCACAGCACTTAAAAACTGAGGTTTCAGATGTGGTCCTCTCTCCTCCTCTACTGCACTATGAGGTCTGTGAGGTTGGGGATCACACAGTATTTTTTTTTTCTATCCCCTCAGCACCAAAACCAAGTCAAGCACTCAAGTTCTTGGTAATAATGACTCGTTCACCATGGATATAAAATGAACCCCTGCTGAGATACTAGGCACTCTGAGGAGACGCAAGATGTCCTCATTCAACAAACAGTGCCCGGGATCCTTTTATATGCCAGACAGTGTGCCCAGCACTGTGGGATACACTAAAGAGGAAAACTGACACAAAACCTGGCCTTCTGAGAGAGACAACACACAAACACATAGTTACAAAATGTGATGACAGTTAAAAGGGAAAAGCACAGGGTTGCGTAATGAGCGTATAATGAGGTGATCTGCTTTACTCTGAGGGGACACAGCTTTTGCCTTGGTACTGGGCCTAGTACCATAAGGATTTAATAAACAAATGAGTGAATGAATGACTACAGCTAAGAAGTGAGAAATTAAAGTGAAGAAAGCTACCGAAAACTTACTGCACATTATGTATAAAATAAATGCATGTGAATAGCACAGAGAAAATGCAGTTATAATAAGACACTGAAAATCATAGGAAAAAATAATTTGGTTGGAAGTCACTTTAGAGGTTAGCCGAAACAGTAGTTGCTAACCACTGAGCCCCTCAATCTGAAAACAAACCAACGTTGCACAAAGTTGAAATAGGACTCCCCAAAGCCTTTGCCCCAGGGTACGGACTCCTAGTTTAAAGGCATTTTACCCATGAGGCCCTCTTCAGGACAGGACCACATTGCACATTTCCTAACACAGCTCCAGTGTAACCAGACTGGCAGGTCCTTTGGAAAACTTGGATTTGTTCAATACATTCTAAAGACAAGATATTTTTCATGTCAGAAACACACACACAAACCAACTCAAGTATAAACCCAGAACGTACCCTCTTGAAAGCTTCAACTAATACCTTGTTTTCAAGAGGTGCATAATAGGAAACAGAGCCTCTGCAACAAGAGACTGCAGAGCATTTGCACCTCTGCCATTGAAATCAGCATCTTAAATCAAGGGCCAAGTCCCAAAAAGCTTATCTGTTTTCTTCTGAGAGGACAAAGTAATTTATTTTTCTCCTAAACATAGGAATGTAAGAATATTGAAGAGGAAATCAGAGAATATCCCTACTTCCCTGAGCCTCTCTATCCTTTCTCTGCCCTTCCTCCTGGCAGAAACTGGATACCAGACAATCATGGAGCTGGGCACAACTGGACACTTTTCCACATATACCTCTGCTTTCCAAAATGTGCTTAAAAATTTTATAAGGCCTTTATATTTACATTTTTTAAAAGCTTTTAATAATTTGTCCTATTCTTTACACTAACCTGTGAGATGGGTTTCTTGAGGTTGCTATGGTTTAATGATAGAGTGGAGATAAAATATATTCTCAAAAGGCTGAAGTGCTTTCAAACTGCAGAATGCAAGTCTCACCATCATTTCAAAAAGAAAATAACACCGAGAACAATCCACAGCATGGGAGCGAAACACCTTGAAACAAAGGGGAATGACCACCCGCCACAGGTAGGTTGTTCGACACTACTACACCCCATTACACTCAGTAGTGCGATGGGTCTCTCTCTCTCTCTCTCTAGTCAAACAACAATTTAGAGTCTGTTTCTGTTTTCTCATTTGTTTCCCTCACTTCCACTAACTAAAGTCCTTTAATCAGCAGCTGCCGCAATGCCAAATGGCTTCCAGCCTGAGCTACTCCACGTGCCGCCTGCACCACCTTGCCATGTCTGCAGGAAATCTGCAGGCCTGTTAGGACCCAGTGTGTCCCTTGTGAGTCACTTTGGCTGCTCTTGCTCCCTGCCGCATGCCAATTAGTCTGCGGCTGCTCTTTCTCTGCAGTCACTGGAACCTGCTCCTGTGTCAGGATCTCTCAGGAGCCATGTGACTGGGAAACCACATGATGCTGATGCCCAGTATTTGTCAACAGCCTGAACCTCAGATGCCCTTGGCAAAACCTACCTGAATATTAACTATTAAATAAGGTAATATTGTTAAATATTAAATAAGGTAATATGAATACAATATTAAAAAAAAGGTAAAAAGGAAAAGTATTTATTTAGGAACTAGTTTTATATGATGATTTGGAAAGAGAGAATATAAAGAGTTATTAAATAAGGCAGTCCCTAGGAGTTGAAATTGTGCATTATCACGGTGCTTTCCTTTCCTCTCAACCATGTTGATACTGTGTACATTTTCCTACATGTTCCAAAACCAGAAATTAAGAACATTGAACGAGGATATAGGTTTCACTGGTTTATGTTGGGGACCTGTAGCCCCACACCCCTTCTTGTGTGACCAGGCCTACATGACAATCTGCTTATGTCAGATGTCTGTGCTTATGGGATATCTGCCTCATAATCTGTGCCTGGGACACTGTGCTCCTGGCTATGCAAGTCTACTCAAGAGTGACCTCTTATCTCCTTTCAAGTTTCTGCTTTCTTGTAAAGATTGGGGGCTTCTTTGCATCAGAGATTTTCTGACTTTGTTTCTTCTCAAGATCTTATCGTATTCCTGCATTCCTAACTCCTTACAATATGCTTGCTTTTTCCTATATAAGATGTAACCTAAGAATCAATAAACGAGACTTGATCAGAATACTGTCTTGTCTCCCATCTCTCGCGTCTCTTGCTTCCATCCCATTCCCACTCCCCCCTCCAGGGTCTGCGCTGAATATCCCGCGGGTCGGGAGAGGTTTAAGTCAAGCTGCAAACTGCAAATGGCACTATATTTCTAACATTGCTAAAATAAAGTGAGAACTGAATAGTTGGAGCCGATATGTGGAATGTTCAGGAATTTGGGGCCCAAAGGCAGGATTTTAAAGAGCTGCTGAAATTCCACAGACACTGTGCAAAGTGCCCTCGGAGTCACTTTACAAAGCAGCCCGGTGTCAGCCACTCATCTGGGGAGGCTCTTCATGACAGGACACTGCTCTCCAACATATTGTGGACTTACCCTCAAACAAATCCACTGTAGAAGAAAATTAACCAGCTCCTTTATTTCAGACCATTCACCGTAATCAGGTGGAACCACTGCCAACACTATCGTGGTGTGTGTGTGCAAATCCTTTCTATGTAAAAACACTGGCAAAAATATTCAGGGGTCCAAAGAAGTTAACACCTCAAGAAAACCTCTAATCCAACATATGCTGTCTTAATAAGAATTAATGCTTTTCCCAACCTATCACCTCCATTTACTAATACATCATCAAACAACTGTGCTAAAGACCCCATCAAGCTCAAAAATTACTGAGAAAAAGAATTTTTGTTCATATCTGAGTAAAAATTTTTACATGTATCAATTCATTAAAATAATAACAAACCCATTGCTTAGTAAGAAACATATCTTATTTTAAAACCTAAATTTCCTAAAACCAAAAAATAAATAGTGAAAATAGAACTTTTAAAAATATTTTTGCAAATCTTTTTAAATATCTAACTTAATAGAGGAGAATAGAAGCTAAATTCCCATATTGACTTCTACATTCAATCTGTTGCTGTATTGTTTGGTTGAAGTACATAAAGAAAACCAATCCTTGTTCGGATGTAGTTGGGAAAAGAAGTATTTTAATAGCTTTCCAGATGATTGTGGACATCCTTTTTTGACATTGCAACATTCAACAAGTGGCAGCTTATGTTTTGTTTGTTTGCTTGTTTTGTTTTGGCAGCTGGCCAGAAAGGGGATCTGAACCCCAGACCTTTGTGTTTTAACACTGCACTTGTAGAGGATAGCAAATGTACCTCACAGGGCCTGTTTCCAAAGCTTTGCAGTTTCAAATATTGACCTTGCAAAGGACAGGAAATTTCCCCAGGGCAGGGACCTGTAGCCCCACACCCCTTCTTGTGTGACCAGGCCTACGTGACAACCTGCTTGTGTCAGATGTCTGTGCTTACGGGATATCTGCCTCATAATCTGTTTGTGCCTGGGACGCTGTGCTGTCATCTGACTTGTTTTTACTGAATGTTACCAGCTTCTATTGTAAAACTTGTTAAACTGTACTTAGCAAAACCCCACCTATGTCTCTTCCTGTAACTTCTTGGTCTGGAGAATAAATGCAGCAAGAGAACCCCAATTCGTGGTTAATTTCCGAAATGGAAGGAAAGCCTCGTGCTTAATTTCCGAAATGGAAGGAACGCCTCATGCTTGAGGGTCCTGGGAGATTGACCCCTTTCTGGGGCTTCTCACTGCTCACAAGAGATGGACTTTTGAGTAATCTTTGGTGGCTCCGTCACCCAGGGGAAAAGGGGTGACAAATCCGTGGGAGGCAAAGCAACAGCACTCTAGCCAACTGAGCTAACCTAACCAACCAGCCCTACAAGTGATGGTTTCTTAAAGCTTAATCGCAATGTACAATCCATTGGTCTGTCTTCAGCTTTGAATGAATATTTTAACCATTATGATGATAAATGTTATGTGTCAATTTGGCTAGACAATGGTGTTCAGTTGTTTGGTCAAACACCAGTCTAGATGTTGCTGTGAAGGTATTTTTAAGTGGGACAAACATTTAAATCAGCAGATTTTGAGTAAAGCAGGTCACCCTCCATAATGTGGGTGGACGTCATTCAATCAATTGAAGGCCTTAAGGAAAAAAGACGTGGGTCCCCTGAAAGAAAGAATTCTTCCTCCAGAGTACAACATGGAAATTCTGCCCGACTCACCAGGCTTTGGACTTAGGACCACAATATCAACCTGTAGACTGAATTTCTATCCTGTACATTTCAGACTTGCCAGGCTCCACAACTACATGAGCCAATTACTTAAAATAAACCAATCTCTCTTCTCTCTCTCCCCTCCTTTCTCCCTCCCTCTCTTGATAGATAGATATCCTATTTGTTCAGTTCTTTGGAGAACCTGAACTGATATACTCATGCATGTTTTTGTAACATTATGCATTGATCATTTGAAAAATATGCCACTGAGTTACACAAATTTTCAAAATACTTAACACATTTCATTATACAATATTTGTTACACAAATTTTCAAAATACTTACACATTTCATTATACAATATTAAAAAAATCTTATTTGCTAATATAACCAATGACTTCATTAAAAGTCTTTTGATATTGGGAAGCTATCAAGCTCACAATGGTAGTTACAAGTTTTCCAAAATTCTAATTTTTGTCAGAAAAGTTGAATTTTTTAACACTAGAGATAAATAGTGTCTTCTTTTTTCAAAGTACCAGACTCACTGTTTATTTTGGAGAAAATGCCTATTATAAATACTCAAGTCTGAGTAACAATAGTTGTATGATTTGAATGTGTCCCCCAAAATTCATGTGCTGGAAATTTCATTCCCAATGCCATAGTGTTGGGAGATGGGGTCTAATGTGAGCTGTTTGGGTCATGAGGGCAGAGCCATGGGTTAATGTCACTATAAAAGGAGCTTGCTGCTCTTGTGCCATGTGAGGACATAACGTTCCTCCTCTCCAGAAGACGCAGCACTCCAGGTGTCATCTTGGAAACAAAAGAAACCAGTTCCTAACTTGCCGGCACCTTGATTTTGGAGAGAATAAATTTCTGTTCTTTATAAATTACCCAGTTTGTGATATTTTGTTATAGCAGCACAAAATGGACTAAGACAATAGTTTGTCCATAAATCTTTCTACAAAAATGATGTTTTATTAAACAAGTGGCTAGTTCAGCTTACAATTGAAACAATCATGCAAGCGCTTTTCCTCAAGACTCTGTCCTTGGGTGGGCAACACAGGTGCTTTGTGCATCTTGCCTGTTTCTTCACACAGAACAGTAAAAAGACATATACTCAAGTGTTGGGATTTAATTTAAAAAATAATTTTCACTGCTTCATCAAGGACATTCATAAGTGAAAACTGAGTTTTTTAAACCACACGTGTGACAGTGTACAGTACACAATGCCCACTAGTACATTTGGTGCCACTACCTTGATTCACAATAAGAGGCCAGTTGTCTTACCTACCATTGCTTTTGCACTGTCAGCACAAGTTATCAACACAGTGATAAAAGAAAATGTCTTCGTATTATTTTAAAAATAGTTTTGACCTCATAGACCCACCCAAAAAGGATCTGGAGCACTCCACGGATCTGTGTACCTACCTTGATTCACAATAAGAGGCCAGTTGTCTTACCTACCATTGCTTTTGCACTGTCAGCATAAGTTATCAACACAGTGATAAAAGAAAATGTCTTCGTATTATTTTAAAAATAGTTTTGACTTCATAGACCCACCCAAAAAGGATCTGGAGCACTCCACAGATCTGTTACAGCTTAAGAACTACAGAACTGACTGGCTCCCTTCCAAGCCCACGCACCAACAAGGATCAGAGGCAAAACTCAAATTGGCAGATGCCAGGTATATCATGTCCCTGGTTCAAACTGTCCAGGAAAAGGGGATGGCCCCAAGATCCATGATCTTTAAGTTGGTGTACATGTCCCAGAGATGCACACAGACTTTCCAAAACTGATTTGCTTCAGGAGGAATGCAGTCCAGGTACCACTTCTAGCTCTCTGTTTCTACCTTCCCTTTACATTAGCCCTTATTCCCATATTTTAAAAGAAATGATATTTCTTATCCATCCTGTTTTACAATAGTCCACTGTCCTAGATGGCAGATTCTCTCAGGGAACCCCATAAAGGTATAATTTGAAATACCCGTACTGGTGTCGCAAAAGAAAATGACTACAAAGACTGGAGAAAAATCATTTTGCAAGCAAGGTGGTTTCCAACTGAATGCTTTCAACAAAATTGGAGCAGGATCTAATGAAGCCATTCACTGAAAGAGCATTAAAAATGATATTTATGAAAGTTCAGTAAGTGATTTGGGGGCACATAATCTAAAAGGAGTTTAAAGAATTGGGAGACTTTGCTATAATAAGAATTCTTTCATTCTTATCTACTCATCTATTTAAAAAGATTTCTCATTGTAAACATATAAACGAAAAATTGAAACAGCCATGTAAGAACCAAGATTCATTCCAGCAATAAATAATATTAATCATTGAATAAACTAATTGTAAAAAAATTACACATCCATTTCATTAAGAGATGCATTCAATGACATTTTATTTTTCATTTTTAATGACTAAGGACAGAATAATAAGGCAAACACTTATGCAGTGTTTATTATGGCCTAGCAACTATTCTAATCCTCTGATCACTTTACTTATATTAACTGATTTAAGCCTCATAGCATTCATGTCAGGTTAATATTATTTTTTAATCTCTATTGTACTAATAAGGCAACTGAAGTGCTAGAGCAAGTAGAGTTAGAGTTGGGATTTGAAGCCATTTATTCAGGCTCCAGAGTCTATGCTTTTAACTACTGCGCTATGCCACCTCAATACATTTAAAAAATATATATTAATATGGTTTTGATAAAAGTTTTATTAATAATATTCATAATTAATACATAAGAAATTTAATACTTAGAGCCTAAGAACATGGGAAATTTAAAAATCATACTAATTTATTTGCATAATTTTATTCCAAAGAAAAATGATACAGGGATTAATAAGAACATAAAACTGGTGCCTGTGGAACTTGTCTGTAATGGCTCAGCCTCAGTTGCCAACCTTACCACTGTCTGCTTACTAATGGTCATGCCATTGAAAATGCATCCTTTCTCCTAACTTAATCAAAGGAGCAACTTTTTTAAACAAACTTATTTAAGTAAAAAGTTTAATCAACCTGTGCTCCCAAATAAAAACTAAATATTAGTTTAACAATTTTAGTTTAGCAAATTAGTTTAACAATTTCTAAGGGACTGAAGAGAGTCAACAGTTACTTTAGTTCAAATGCTTCATATTAGATATGAGGTAATACTATCCTGAAATAATCTCTTGCAACTTGATAGCAGTATAATCACTTAGTAATTATTGTAGGGTTTTCATATTTTTGTCATGTTAAGATTTATAATTCCTTCCACAAATGGAAGGACATGCACGTCATTATAAACTAATGACTCAATGATTAGTCTTAAGCAATCTGTATCTTCAACTTGCAAGTGATTTATGATTAAGCAAGGATAGGGACCTACCAAAAAGAAATACTCTATAATAAAGTGCAGAGCACTTGCAATGAATGAAACCACTCAAAATAAACGCTGTTTTACTAAGTACTATGCATGTTATAAGTAAAAATGTCAAAAAAAGTACAGGAAGGTTCTATTTCTAATAATGGTGGAATACCTTGTATTGGACCAACCTTCCCACAAAGAAACAACTTTAAACTCCATACACAATAACAAAAATAAGTGCTCAAAGGCACTGGAGAATGATCCAAAGTACGCATAAATCAGAGGAAAATTAAACTTCAAAGACGGGAAAAGCACTATTAAGTTTCTTGTTTTTTACAGCTTTTCACCTGAGGGGAGGGTACAGTCGGCTCCACTGTTTAGGGCAGCTAAAACTCTGATAGAAACTCCTAGACTTACCAGCTTAAAGAATTGAAAAACAGAACGCAGAGCAACCTTGATAGCTCTAAGGGGAGGTAGAAACTCATAAAGAAGAGAGCCACAGAAGATTGTCCCAAATTCTGCATATTAGGTCTGCCCAAATCTTTGGCTGACTTCTGGTATACATCTGTAAAGCAGAGCTCCAAACAGCTTAGCTAAGGCTATAAGATCTGAACAGAGATTTCAGCTGCCATCCACTGCAGGAGAGACAGTTGGGAAGTCTGAGTTCACCCCAATTAACTTCCTACTAAAACAAACAAACAAAAGAATCAGTACCATCAGAGAAACATAACAGAATCAAGAATCTCTACAACATATAATTAGCAATGTCCAGGATACCATCCAAAATCATTAGACATATGAATAACGGGAAAATGTAACCCAAATTCAAGAGAAAAGGCAATTTATAAAGACTCAGGTGTTAGAATTAGGAGACAATGACTTTAAAGCAACTATTATAACTATGCCAAGAAAATATGCTCATAATAAATAATTAAATTGAAAATCTCAGCAAAAAACAAAAATTATGTTTAAAAGTACTAAATGGAAATTCTAGAACTGAAAAACAGTATCTAAGAAAAAGTCACTGAATGGGGTTAACAGCATATTAGAAAGAGTCAGTAAACTCAGAGATAAATCAAAAGAAATTATCTAACCTGAGAAAAATATAAAGAAAAATGAACAGTGTCTCAGTGATAATGTGGAAAACATCAAATACTGTAACATACATGCAGTTGGAGTACCAGAGGAAGAGGGGAGAGAAGAGAGCAGAAAAAATATTTCTAAAAATAATGCTCCAAATTTTCTCAAATTTTGTGAAAAGTATAAATTTACAGATTTAAGGAGTTTAGCAAACCCCAGAGAGTATACAAACGCAAAGAAAAACACATCTAGAAGAAAATAACATATTAAATACAGGGAGACAGCAATGCAAATATCTGATGGCCTGTCATTGAAAACAGAGGATGACACAAGGCACAGGAACATTCTCTTCAAAATGCTAGAGGAAAATAAATAGAGGGCAATCATTTAAAAGCAACTGAAGTCTGAGAAACTGAATGTGACAAAACGACTTCATGAAGACACAAAACTCCCTCTCACAACCCGGTAACATAGTAAAAGTGGTCACTTTTTTTTTTTCCTTTTTGTCTTTTTTCGTGACCGGCAACGGATTGCAACCCTCAGTGTCGCGCCCATACCGGACCGGGACCGGCAATGGGATCGCAACCCTCGGTGCTGCGCCCACCCCTCGCTCCCCCAGTGAGCGGGAACCGGTCTGTATGTGGGATCCGAACCCTCAGCGGGAGCGCTACCGCACTCCCAAGCGGCGCACTGTAGCAGTGCGCCACCGGGCTGGCCCCCTCCCTCTCACAACCCGGTAACATAGTAAAAGTGGTCACTTCTATGGAGGGAAATTGGTAGGACAGAGACAACAGGGAGATTCATTGTTCAATGTCTTTTTGTAGCTTTCACATTTGACTTCAAAATACCATTTGGTTATTCAAAAACACTAGATACTTTTAAAGCCTAAATAATAAAAAAAATTATACCTTTTGTTATAAAACTTACATTCCTTATTGATTTCCTTTTCCATTCCTAACAATATGATCCAAAGTTATTATAAACAATAAATCTAAAAGAAATGAAAATAAGCACCCAAGAGATAAGTAACTGAAGTCAGTAAAAATCTGGAGAAAAAAATAATGAGAAAAAGTAAGACTAAGCTTCAGGATAGGGAGACAATGGCTTCCATCTGTTATAAAAACTATGTGTTCCTCATTAATCTGCTTCTTCATTCCTAATGAAATAGTCCAAAATTAAAATATGCCTTAGTAAATCTGTAAGTAATGAAAATAAACACCCCCACCCACAGATGAGAGTCAGCAAAATTAAAGGAAAAAATACTATGTGTAAAAAACAAGGCTACGCTTCATGATAGTGAGAAATGGTCTGGAATCTGGGAGGAAAGCTGAATTTTCATTTACTGTTTATAGTAACTTCCATTTTATAGGGTGTATAAAAGACAGACTCAGAAAAAACCATGACTTCATATTTAATTCCATATAATTTTACAAGAGAAGAAGTTTATTGTAGTGATTGATAGTACAGTCTTGGGCTATATGACTTCAAATCATGGTCCTGCCACTTACATGCTATGCAACCTTGGATAAGTGGCTCAGTTTCCTCATCTGGAAAATGGAAATAATAATAGTAATATCATAGTAATAACAGCTGATGAAGTTGGTGTAAAGATCAAATGAGACAGCACAGTACTAAAGTTGCTTAGAACAGTATGTTGCACATAATAAACATTCAATAAATGTTTATATGTGTTGATAAATGTGTACATAGTATTTTAATTAAGAATTATCAATGCTATTATAAACTCTGTTGCTTAAAAATCAGTTTGTCTTTGTGCAGAATATCTTCAATGATTTTTATTATTCATTTGTATTTGAATATTCTTGTTAAGTATAAGCTATTTGGATATAATATAAACGTTTTTTACATTTAGAATGGCTACGATCTGGTGCTCTGGAAAAAGAATGCCACTTGCCACAGTGCCATGCACAGAGTCCACCAAGACTTCACACAAATGTAAACGAAGTGTTTAAGGAAAGGAAAATTAAAAATTAAAAGTGAAATTGTATTGTACATAAATTATACTTCAAATAAACTGTTGGAAATTTTGAAACGTTCATTTTCTTCTTGTACTTGTACATGGGTACTTCAAAAAGATCATAGAAAAATGGAGTTAAAAGATAATACAAATCTTTCCATGAACTTTTTGAAGTGCCCTCATATTTTCATTCTACTTTTCTCACAGAATTATATCTTGATATTTTATACTTTATTGGTCATGCTGTCATTCTTCTCTTAAAAATATGTATGTGACCTGAAATTAATTTTTTTTTTTTGTCCTTTCTGTGACCGGCCGTTCCGCACTCAGCCAGTGAGTGCATTGCACGGGCCATCCCTATATAGGATCCGAACCCGCGGCGGGAGCACTGCTGCGCTCCCAGCGTCGCACTCTCCCGAGTGCGCCATGGGCTCGGCCCCCTGAAATTAATTTTTAAAAATTA
>NW_007730792.1:83336-130235 GCF_000696425.1 Galeopterus variegatus | reverse complement strand
TTTTTCTGTCTTTTGACTCTACCTAACACCTACAATACAGTATTGAAAAGAAGTGGTAAAAGAAGGCAACTTTATCATTTTCTGGTCTTTAAGAAATTGTGTTATTGATTACCAGCTTAATTGCATTGTCATTCATAGAATATGACCTCTAATACACAAATCCTTTAAAATTTGTTTAAACTTATTTTATGATTCCATATGTCACCATATTGGGCCATAAAATCCAATACATCACCAGTCTGACACCCTTTTGTATATAATCATTTATAAAAGCTTTATGTATTTTCTGCATTGCAGGTACATATTACTGTACATTATATGCTAGCAGTTGTCAAAGTATTGTTTAGGGACCCTGAAGGACCCCAACACCCTTTCAAGGGGTCCATGAGGTTAAAATTATTCTCATATAATACTCAGACATTCTTTGTCTTATTCTCTCATGAGATTAGAGTGGTTTCCAGAGGCTACATGACATGTGATACTGCAACAAAATAAATACAGAAGCTGATAAAAGAATATAACAGTTACCTATTAAGCCAGGTGTTAAAGTGATTTGTGAAAATGAAAAGTGAAGCACCTTTATCACTGAGGTTTTTTTTGATTTTAGAAAATATAGTTACTTTTCATAAAATATGTTATTTATGTTAACATGTAAGGAGCTTATCATTGACATGTTAACATAAATAACATATTTTATGAAAAGTAACTATATTTTCTAAAATCAAAAAAACCTCAGTGATAAAGGTGCTTCACTTTTCATTTTCACAAATCACTTTAACACCTGGCTTAATAGGTAACTGTTATATTCTTTTATCAGCTTCTGTATTTATTTTGTTGCAGTATCACATGTCATGTAGCCTCTGGAAACCACTCTAATCTCATGAGAGAATAAGACAAAGAATGTCTGAGTATTATATGAGAATAATTTTAACCTCATGGACCCCTTGAAAGGGTGTTGGGGTCCTTCAGGGTCCCTAAACAATACTTTGACAACTGCTAGCATATAATGTACAGTAATATGTACCTGTAATGCAGAAAATACATAAAGCTTTTATAAATGATTATATACAAAAGGGTGTCAGACTGGTGATGTATTGGATTTTATGGCCCAATATGGTGACATATGGAATCATAAAATAAGTTTAAACAAATTTTAAAGGATTTGTGTATTAGAGGTCATATTCTATGAATGACAATGCAATTAAGCTGGTAATCAATAACACAATTTCTTAAAGACCAGAAAATGATAAAGTTGCCTTCTTTTACCACTTCTTTTCAATACTGTATTGTAGGTGTTAGGTAGAGTCAAAAGACAGAAAAACTAAGCAAAATTATAAAGATTAGAAAGGAAGAAGTAGTCTGGAGATGAGATGATTATGTATGTAGAAGACGCAAAAGATTCTACATATAAACTATTAGACAGTTTAGCAATGTTGCTAAATAGGAAAATTAACATACAAAAATCAATTTTACTTCTACACACTATCACCAAAAGGTTAGAACATGTAATTTTTAAATAATACCTTTTATAAAGGAACCTAAGAACATGTGAACTTTACATAGAAAATTATAAAATATTATGTAAAGACACTAAAGAAGACCTCAATAATTGGATGAATATATACAATTTCTTATCCATGATAAGTCTCAATATTATTAAGATACCAATTCTCGGGCCAACCCCATGGCTCACTTGGGAGAGTGCAGCACTGGGAGCACAGCGGGTGCTCCCACCGCAGGTTCGGATCCTATATAGGGATGGCCGGTGAGCTCACTGGCTGAGTGTGGTGCCGGCGACACCAAGCCAAGGGTTGCAATCCCCTTACCGGTCACAAAAAAAAAAAAAAAAGATACCAATTCTCCAAAAATTGATCTATAGTCTCAATAAAATTCCAATAAAAACTTCTGAAATTTTAATAGAATAGTCAAGGTTTGCCAAGGCAACTATAAAAAACTACAGAGAAGTTGTTACGGCAAATTCATCTTAAGGCTACAACAATGAAGACTAGATAGTCTTAGCATGAAGACAAAAGAACATAACAGAAAAACCAAAACTGATACACATACATAGAAATTTGATTTATGACAGTCTTGGCCCTGTAGATCAATGGTAAAGGACTGGAGTTTTCTACAAATCACATTGAAATAGTTGGTTAGTCATATTGAAAACAAAAAAGAAAGGAAGTGTAAATGTAAGGAAAGAAGATGCAGGTGAAGTGAAAACTTAAATATAAAAGTAAAAACTATGCTTTAGAAATGTTTAGAAAACAATTTAGAATATCTTCATGACCTCAGAATAGAGAAGATGCAAAAGGGGCAAACTGCAAAGAAAAAGGTTGATAAATTCTACTATATCAAAATGAACAACCCTATAGAAATAACCAGCAAAAGCCTTTAAAAGGCACTTCACGAGGGGGGGAAGCCCAATTGGCCAATAACAATCATCTGTGTCCAATCTCATTAGTTTTTAGGGAAAAACAAATTAAAACACAGTGAGAAAATATTTCATACACACCAAGTTTGCAAAATGTTAGTCTGATAATATCAAGTGTCATCAAGAAGATGGAGCATTACACGTTACATATACTCTGATCAATGTACTGTATATTGTCACAACCAGTTTGAGGGAAAAAAATAGCCTAGTTAATAATGAAGATATGCATGCCCTATGACCTGAAAAATGTCATTTGTAAGAATATGACCTAGAGACATCTGGGTACATATGCATCAGACATGTAAAGAATGTTTACAAAAGAACTATTTGTAATAGAAAAAAATTGGAAACCCAAATTCCTTTCCATCGCCTTTAGATAGTAAGTGATAGAGCCATTATACAGCTTTTATAGATAGTATCATACAGAATATTACACAACTGGAAAATGAATGGAATATAACTACCAGAAATAACAAAGATGGATCTCAAGAACACAAACACTGAGTGAAAAAAGCAAGTCTCAAATAATATATATTGTATGATTCAATTTACACAAATTTATCATTTAGGGATATAAACTTATGTGGTAAAACCATAAAGAAGACAAGAGAAAAATAGACACAAAATTCACAATAATGTTAACTCTGAGGACACAAGGAAGAGAATGGATTGGGAGAATGACACTCAACGTACAGGAATTCTTTAAGCTTCACATAAATTTACATAAAATTCATTATCTACTCAAAATTTAACTTTTAAAATAAAACAAAGATTACATAAAAGTGAACCAACAAACACGAGCTAAAATGCCATGTAGTTCAAATTTTTTATTACAAATAACAACCTAAAATTCATTATAAAACTTGGCTGTAAGTTTTAAGTTCTTAATGTAGTAATTTCTCATTTTTAATAATCAGATCATCATGCAATAAAGGCAGAATTGAAAGACTACCGATGAATAATCATGTTTATAAAACACTGCACCCAGATAAATGACAAAAGTACTATAAAATACATTATTTATTCCTGGTTAATAATTAATTATATGCTCTATAGGGACAAGGTGCTCCAGTATATGAATTTTTTGTCATTTTGGGAAAGACAATTATTTGATCTGCTACTTCACAACAGTCTATCATCTCTACAGCATTCAATTTTCCATAAATAACATTTCAAAGATATCACTGAAGCTAACTTCCAGAGTGAACACAATGATATTTAAGGCCTTCAATTGTTAAAACCCAATATTCAAATTAAAATCTTTATCTTTCCCTCTGCCGATGATACTTCAAAGAAGTGCATCTGAATCCAAAGGACAGGCTGCCTGCTGGAAGGACAAGAATTCCATGCTTGCCTCTCCTAACTTTTTTAAGATCTAAGCTTTTATAGACAGACCCACCTAAGCCCAGGATTCCACGCCTGACTGAGTTGGTTGCCAAGTATTTGGCCTGAGCGGAATTAGAAAACATACACTGTGTTCTGGCTCCTCTAACACTGCGCTGGGAAACAACAATGCAGTCTCAGGGGACACCACCCAACTCCACAAGCCTGGGAGAGTTGCAGCCTGTGCTGCTGGGCTACTGAACAAGGTGCACAGAATTAAGGCAGGGGGAGGGGAAGCTGCCTGCACTATGAAAGTATCCCAGATTTCTACCCTCATCTCTGCCTGTTCAATATCTCACACCAGCTCATAAGCTGTATGTGATATCTTTATTCTAAGACAAAAACAATGAACGTGAAAGCTGCCCTTTATAGACATCAGGGACATTTAAATACAATATTTACTGTTAGTAACAGATATTCCCACCATCTCCCAATCTTAATATAACTTCAGAGAAGCTCTCCCTAGATTTTTAATAAAGTCCTCTTCAATCCACGTCTGATTCTGTGAGCTCAAGAGGAAATAAGGCATGTGGCCAAGAAAAGCACATAAACAGAAGTACAGCCAACTGTGTTCCTCCAGGAGGGCGACGAAGCCCAGACTCTCTTCAATTGTTTTTGGAATCCTTCCTGTGTTCTCTCCATACTCATCACAAGCTTTATAACCATATCTGATGCTATTACACCTCTTATCCTTCCAACCAATCCAAAAATCTCATCTCTGGCTTAATGCTGGCCATACCAACATGGTGCTCTCAAGCCACAACAGAAATAATCTCTGGGTATCAACAGCACATAATAAAAACATTCCTGAAACCAAACCAGAAAAAATTAGAAAGCCAAGTAAGGTAATACCCTCAATATAGAGATTATTGTAAAGTTATAAAGACTCATTTAGATTGAGAAATTAAATGTACATGAAAAGATTAGACCTTCCAAATATCTGAATGACTTATAAGTAGCACTAGATGCAGTTAAAGGATAATGAATTATGTAAACAGGATAACTGGACAGCAAACAACCTTCTCCACAACCTTCCAGGAGGCACTGCTGAGCACAGCAGGGGTGTGATACTGCTGTTCTGTCCTGATTAGGTTGACAGCATCATCCAATTTAATTACATTGCCCCAAATGTCAAAATACAGCAAGGAAACCATAACACATAATGTAGTGGGAGCTCTGCATCTGGAAAGATTTAATGTGTGATTTATTGAGCCTGTGCTACAGCACTGCATGATCAAAGTAAAAGGAAGAAAAAGAAAAAGAAATGCTCAGTATTGTGGTCCTAGACGAATTTTCTGAAACACAAAGTCTGAGATTTTGGGTATTGTATATAAAGCTATGGATTATAGAGATACAGGAATCCTAAATCACAGGTAGAAAGCTTTGGAACCTGGGGAACCAAAACACTGAAATTTGTTTTGAATCTTAAGTAGTAAAAAGGTTTATCACTTTCCATCCACAGGTGCTTGTGGAAGCAGTGGCATTCTCCAGTTATTGCAAAAGGAAAAAGATTTTGAGAATTAGGAGTTTTAAGCAGAGCAGTGACTGGCCATACAGTGTTAAATCTGTTATGTCCAACAGTAGAAACCCTTTTAAAAGAAGCAACTTTTTTACGACACTAGAGTTTCTTCACAGCAATATTTCAACTTTTGGCTGAAAATACAGGGCACAAAATAAATGACATGATATGGTACCTTAAATATCAGTCTCCATTTTTAGATCCAGCGCACTAATCAGCAGTGACAGGGAATAAGAATCCATGAGGCAGAAGGGAGCAAAGCCAGATGCTGGGATACATCTCAAACTTGGAAGGAAGCAGCTGATCACAGCAGACCCTGTCAGCTGTCAGTCCAGAAGCTCAGGAGCTGTCTTCTGGATTCAGTGAATGGGGAGGAGGAGGCTGTGCACACCAGCCTCCCTCTCAGCAGCCTCCTGCACAATCGTGACCAGGAGAACTCCAACAATGACAGCTGAAAGGAGCTCCCACGTGTCTGAAGTCAGGGAACTACAGGGTTTTACAACCTTGAACAGACCTTAAAAATCACCCACCTGCTCATTTCACACATCGAGGAAAGAAATGGCAAAGACATTAATTGTACTGAGCTACCGAGAGTCTTATCCTTGGGACATAGACCCCACTTTCCTAACTCCAAGCCCTCTATCTCTTGCCACACAAAGCAGATCAGCAGCATTTGGTAAAAATGCAGACTCTCAGACATGTCTCAGGACCTACCAAACCAGAAACTACCTTGAAACAAGATCCTCTGAAGAGCCCCATGCACGTGAAGGTTTGAAACGTACTGCTCTACACCAGTTTCAACTCTTCCAATCCAGCAAAGCTCAGACTCTAGAGACAAACTTCCTGGGTCCACATATCAACTCCATGTACAAACTGTGTGGCCTGGGCAAATCCCTGAAACTCTGACTCTGTTTCCATCTGTAAAGTCACAATACCTATCTCATTGGGTTCTGTCCTCAATAATTGTTAATTGTTCAAACGATGTTGAAATGTCTGTGAATCCGGATCTCCCCTGTGTGCTCTCCACATGCACTTTTCACCCTGTTCTGTACCAGAAGCCTAGCCCATGTGGTCTACATCAATGAGCTGCCCTACCCTCTAGCTGCCGGCTCCATTCACAATGGGGAGCCCGGCCAGAGAGCAGAGGACTGCAGGAACGGAGATCAGGGTATTACGGCCCAGATTCCCTCCCCGCTGATCACCTCAGGCTGGCTGGTACCTCTACCAAAGGCTCCTCTCAAAGTGACCTCTCCTGCAAGACACTCTTCTCAGGTTATGGGTGATAACCGCTCCTCTGCTGTTACCAGCCTGGGGATACTGCCTGCACCTGTGTAAACACACCCTTTGTACATAATCCTCCTCCAATGAGCTTAGTTTGAAGGTGCCATGTCTTTGCTCTTGTGACTCAACTATGTTTCCTTTCATTCACCCAATGAATATTTCTTGCATAGATACTCTGTACCAGGTACTATTTGAAGTGTTGAGGACACAAAGGTAAGATAAAAATGACAAAGTCTCTGCAGTCGTGGAATTCATATTCTGCAGCTAACGTTGTGCCTGGCACTAAGCAGACAACCCTTCTAAATGGATAAATAGAATTTCCTCTTCTCATCAAAACTATTCCTCAATCCTGGATCAAAAGTGCTTGCCATGGGGCACAACAAGAGCCTGCTGGTTACATGCAGCAGATACGTCCACAAAGACTAAGGAAAGGAAGGTGGAGAATAAACTGCTTGAGTGACTCCCAGCCTCATGGAAGGGCACAGAAGAAACAACAGTCACATGGATCGGAATCCAAATCTACTTATTTTCATTTAATGAAATCAAAGACTGAAAATATTTTACCTGAGAAAATGAGACTTTAAAAATAAACTCAGGAAGGTGCATTTTGTGGCTTTTCTGACAGGCCAAACCACTGTATGCAGCGTTACTCCCACCATCTGCCAAAGAACTGTTCCACACACAAATATCCTGGCTAATGCTTTTTAAAAAAAATCTATTCTGTGAGAAGCAGCCACATTTTTAGGAGGCAGATGGATTAAGCTAAATGTCTTATTAGTAATATGTGTCACTTAAAATTCTGAGCTTGATGCTTCATCTTTCCACATCTGCTTGAAAGTTTCATCAAAATATGTAATACCCACGCCTAGAGACCAGGCGATGCTATTGATTTTTTTCTCCCCCTCTTCCTTCCCCTAAAATCAGATTTACTGCGAGCAAGCAGAGATTCCACATTTAGAACCAGAGAGGATCACCAGAAGATGACAGCATTGCCGTCTGCAGAAGAGGACGGTATTAGCACTAAGATGATTTGATCATTTCCTGATGCCAACACAGGTTTTCACTTGCTCTTTCTTCAGATGTTCCCAATTGGAATAAAAGCCAGTAAATCCAGTAATAACGGTTCTTAGGTTCTAAAATCTTAACGATCAACTTAGTACTAGTTCATTTGGGTATAAAAAGAAGAAAAAGCATAATGAGAAATTCCACTTATTTGTTCAAAGGAGGAAAGGCCCTCACATTGTTGGTATTTTTGTTAGTATTTGTAAATATTAAGCATGAGGTTATTTTTTTTATCCCTACTTTATGCAAGGTTCAGAAGGTATACAGTAGGTCCTCTTGTAAGGACTATTTTATTAACACTAAATTAAACAAGAGTGGATTCTACTGATTCTTGAGAGGTATTATAAATTGAAATTTGTAGGAACAGATGACCAGTTAGGAATAGTCAAATTAATGAGAATCTATTTTCTGCAGTCTTCTGTTGGTGAACTCTAGTTCTTACTAAAAGAGAATTTAATTCAGCCAAGAAATGAGCTAAAAAAATAGTCTAAAAGTCTAGCAAAGTGGATTTTTTAACAACATAATAGCAAAGGAATGGAGAGTAAACTATATGCTCTCGAAACAAAACAGAAAACTATGAACTGCCTGCTCCTTTTTAAGAAAATACTATAAGAAAACGTAGTAAAGTCTCTAAATCTAATATTAATTTTATTTTCTCCTCTCATTTACATGAAAGATATCAGATAACCAAAATAATACATAAAAAATGTGCATGCTGTGAATCATTTAAATACAAAAAAAGGAAATGAAATACTGGTATGTGACTCTAAAATGCACACAGATTCTTCCAGTCACTTTAGTTATGATTCTTTGTTACACATTTAAAGATTTCTGGCACGCAATGACCTAATTATTCCAAACTAGAATATCAATTCCCATGTGGTTCCAGTATATTCTTTCCATTACTATACAGTGTCTCTTGGCTACTATTTTCTTTTGCTCATTCCTTTTTCTCTTCTACAACGTCTAATCAACTTTATTCCAATTCCATAAGCTAAGATATGTACTATGACTATTTCTTTTGATCAAAATATTCTTATCATGGAATTAGTCAATTAAAGAATATTTACTCAATATAGATTACGTGAGAAACTTATGTTCAGTGAAATAAGCAAAGCACAGAGGGATAAATGCTGCATGTACTCACTCATAAGTGGTAGCTATGAGAGAAAGAAGGAAGGAAGGAAAGACCACAGTGGTGCGTTGGACTTGCAGAGGGAGAGAGCACACCTAGGGACATAAAGTGGAGTGGGGAAAGGAGGGTGGGGAGGGAGATCGGGGATAATTGGATGGGGGACAAGGGGTATAACTGCAATTTGTGGTAATGAGCACACTGCCAGTATGGATCTGGCCCATCACATCTTGGGCACAAGTGGTGACAATGACCTTTTTATCTCATGAATATCCATAACCAATAAAAATTAATTAATTAATTAATTTAAAAATGTAGATTACGTGAAAGACAGTATCATTGTAGGGATTTAAAAAAAAGACAATAAAGACTTCAAAATATTTTTGAAAAAGGCACGCAGAACAGAGATTACAAATACATAGTGGCAAACAGTAAATGCAGAATCAGTAAAGTAAGACTAAATTCAATGAGCATTAGGATAAGGGAAAACAAAACTAAGCTGGGTACTCAGGAAAGAGTGTTCAGAGGGCTGACTTTAGACAGGAAGAAATTATTGAGTGAATGGAAAAGGTGAAGATATGGAGGCGGGTGACAAGAAAAGAAAACCATGGCAACCAGAAACACAACATATATTTCAGTGGAAGAGAGAAGAGCCATTTATGGCTGGAGTAAATCCTTCCAGTAGGAAAGCATTAAGAGAGGAGGATAAACAGACGGCTCGAAACCAGTGTACAAATACCAAGAGAAGGCACCATGGGAACATGGTTCAGAGATTGCCTCTACTGCCAGACAAACCCTGTTCTAAACCCGGATCTGCTACCTACTAGCCTACACCTCCACATCCACACAATGTTCATAAGAACAGTACCTATCTCAAACAATATTCCCTATTAACAAACTCTTATCACAGTGCTTAGCAAATATCAAGAGATACATTTTTTTTAGTTTGTTACTATTATCTGCCACACTGAGGGATTAGTGACATAAATTGCTCATCTGTCAAAAAACGCCCATCATCCTGTCTAGAGGGAGGAGGACATTCTTCCCATGTGCCCTTTATGCCGCTTTCTCAGTGCAGTTTAAAGTCAGTCCAACAGCACAGATTCAAACTGGCTTCTTCAACAAAAGAAAAAATGAACAAATGGGACTATATCAGACTCAAAAGCTTCTGCACAGTAAAGGAAACAATCAACAGAGTGAGACGACAACCTACAGAGTGGGAGAAAATTTATGCTAATTATGCATCCGACAAGGGATCAATATCCATAATATACAAGAAACTCAAGCCATTACACAGTTAAAAAAACAAATAACCTAATTTAAAAATGGGCAAAGGAACTGAATAGACATTTTTCAAAGAAAGACATTCAAATGGCCAACAGGTACATGAAAAAATGCTCAACATCACTAGTCATCAAGGAAATGAAAGTTAAAACCTCACTGAGATACCACCTCACCCCAGTTAGACTGGCTATAATCAAAAAGAATGAGAATAACAAATGCTGGCGAGGGTGTGGAGAGAAGGGAACATTCCTGCACTATTGGTGGGACTGTAAATTAGTACAACCACTATGGAAAACAGTATGGAGGTTTCTCAAACAACTGCAGAGAGATCCTCCATATGATCCAGCAATCCCACTTCTGGGTATATACCCAAAGGAATGGAAATCGTCATGTCAAAGGGATACTTGCACTTCCACGTTCATCACAACTCTGTTCACAGTCGCCAAGATACAGAACCAACCTAAATGTCCATCGATGGATGACTCGATAAGGAAACTGTAGTATATACAGACCATGGAACACTATTCTGCCATAAAAAAAAAATTAAATTCTCCCATTTGCAACAACAAGGACGAGCTCGGAGAAACTTATGTTGAGTGAAATAAGCAAAGCACAGAGGGAGGAATACCATATGTACTCTCTCATAAGCAGGAGCTAAGAGATAAAAAAGAGGAAAGAAAGACCACAGTGGTGCACTGGACTTGATAGGGAGAGAACATACCTAGGGATACAAAGTCGAGTGGGGAAAGGGGGATGGGCAGGGAGGTCGGGGATAATTGGGTGGGGGACACAGGGTATAATCACAATTTATGGTAAATGGACATGCTGCCAGTATGGATTTGGCCATCACATATTAGACATAAGTGGTGACAATTTGCTTTGTACCCCATGAATATTCATAACCAATAAAACCAAAACAAAACATTTAAAAAAAAAAAAACTGGCTTCTTACCCAGACACACCATTCCATGATAATGGAGGGTCTCCAGAACCAAACCCCTCACCTCTATACTCAGCTGTAGGGTCCCAATAGTGTTCCGATACTGTCTCTTACACAAGTGGTCTTCAGAAAGTTTGTGGAAAGATTCATATTATCTTTTAATTCTATTTTCCACAAACTTTTTGAAGTAGCCTCATGAATGCTGAACTTCGCAATACAATGAACACGGACACGGATCAAGAAAGACCTCGATCTGCATAGTGGCCACACATGCTACCCTTGACAAGTTATTTTCTTTGAGCTCAATCTTCTCACATGTAAAACATCGAAATAATAATAATTATGAGGCTTAAATGATATAAGTAAAGAAAGAATCACATCATTTAACACAGAATTTCAGGCACTGGGCGTTACTGACTTTAATTATCATGTAGCCCTGTATAATAATTATGAGGCTTAAATGATATAAGTAAAGAAAGAATCACATCATTTAACACAGAATGCCAGGCACTGGGCGTTACTGACTTTAATTATCATGTAGCCCTGCGAGAGAGATACTCTTAGCAGTCCCACTGCACACACGAGGAGGTTTAGCAAGGTTAAGTCACTTGCTGGGTCACAGATGGCATGGGCGGCAGTGCCACCTCTGAACCAGGCCGTCTGACTCCAAAACTCTTCCCTGTCCCCTCCTTCTCCACCTCTCAGAACCCTGTGGGGGGACTGCGTGGGCCACTGTCAGCTCCCCCAGGGACTCCCTGACTCATTGATTCACTGTGAGGATGCCTTTGGTTGACACAAAAGCCATGATCAAGGGTAAATCCTTAATATCCTCTAGGGAGTTTTTCATTATCATATTTTTTTATCCCTAATGCCAAAGGGCTCACAGCCATTTTAGTGGCATAAGGAGGACATAAGAGTCAGGCTAAGGTCTCAACTGTTCACCACACTCATGCCTCCAACATTCCGTCCAGAATTAATACATTTTGATAAAAATCTCCATCTTCTGAGCACATTCTGCCTTGTCACTCTCCCGGCTGCGACCTGACAACATTTGCCATTGGGTCGGCTTTATGCTTCAGTGTGAGCCTGAATTTCTTACGAGCTCCTCCATTCTCTCATCAATCTCTCTCTCCATGTCTGAACCATCAATGCTTCGTTGTCAGCACATTATGCTGTCTTCTTCACCTGCTCCACGTTGCTCTGTTCACTGTACTGTTTCACTTGGGAAGCTTCCTATTTCTTTGCTTTGACAACCCAAGGCCATTTTTTTTGTTGCAGTTTTCACAGCACATTAATGCACTTGAAGCTGTTTATTTTTCTTTGAAGATCTACATCCAACACTTTACTGGGAAAAATAACCTGCTTCTGCTATTACTGTTTGAATCTTTGTTTTTTGGGTTTTTGTCATAATGCCGCAATCCCCTGCTCTCTTCTATTTTGCCCAGGTACAGATTGTTTCCTAAAATATACGGGGGTATATCTGCTTTCTCATTGAACAGACAAAAGGTGTCTATTTAAATTATGATTCCTTCTTTCCTAACCCAGTACTGCCTGTTGTCTTCCTACATTCCCACATGTACTTCAAGAATGATTTATTTCTTCTGAAACATGCTGCTGAGTTTGCCTGTCTCTAATAAGGCCACCTTCCCTTACTAACCCAAAGAATAGATGGCATGCTCTGATTTTTTTCAAGTGAGTTCTAGAAGATGCAAGAATTTCTCATATGGATAAACATCTAGCCCCCTCCAAGGATACCAGCCCTTCTCCCTTCATTTCCTAACATTCAGCACACCCTTCCTTTGGAATGCCACAGTAAGCAGATGGGTATCCTGTGCCAATAAGCTGGAAGATTATAAATTATCTTGACGGTTCTACAAACCAAACAGAATACGTGTATGTATGTATAAAATGAATCACTCTGTGAAATATCTGAGCAAAAGAGTTCAAGAATATACCACTTTTCCATGTTTTTCATATTGGACTGGAACTAGCAATTTTTCATAAAGCTCATTTTTAAAAATTTATTTATTTATTTATTTATTTATTTATTTATTTTACATATTTTAAATATTTTACTTATTTATTTATTTTTTTAATTTTAACTTCTTAATATACATTGTTGCTGATTTTCCTGACCCTTTACCAGTTCCTCTTTCCTCCCTCCAAATATAACTTAATTTTGCTTTAAAGCAATTTTTCATAAAGCTCATTTTTAAAAATTTATTTATTTATTTATTTATTTATTTATTTTACATATTTTACATATTTTAAATATTTTACTTATTTATTTATTTTTTTAATTTTAACTTCTTAATATACATTGTTGTTGATTTTCCTGACCCTTTACCAGTTCCTCTTTCCTCCCTCCAAATATAACTTAATTTTGCTTTATACAAATAAGTGAGAACATGTGGTATTTCTCTTTCTGTGTCTGACTTGTTTCACTTAATATAACTTTCTCTAAGTCCATCCACATTGTTGCAAATGGTAGTATTTCGTTCCTTTTTATAGCAGAGTAGTTTTCCATTGTGTAGATATACCACAGTTTCCTTATCTACTCATCAGATGATGGACATTTGGGCGGGTTCCAACTCTTGGCTATTGTAAATAGAGCTGCAATAAACACTGGAGTACAGGTATCCCTTCAGCATGATGATTTCCACTCCTCTGGGTATATTCCAAACAGTGGAATAGCTGGGTCATGTGGTAAATCTATTTGTAATTGTTTGAGGAACCAAAATATCATTTTCCATAAAGGCTGCACCATTTTGTAGTCCCACCAACAGTGTATGAGAGTTCCTTTTTCTTGGCAACCTCACCAGAATCTATCATTCACAGTCTTTTGCATATTAGCCATCCTAACTGGGGTGAGATGGTATCTCAGTGTGGTTTTGATTTGCATTTCCCGAATGCTTAGTGATGTTGAGAATTTTTTCATGTGTCTGTTGGCCATTCATATATCTTCCTTTGAGAAATGCCAATATAGCTCATTTGCCCATGTTTTAACTGGGTTACATGTTTTTTTTGCAGTAAAGTTGTTTGAGTTCCGTGTATATTCTGGATATTAATCCTTTGTCAGATGTATATCTTGCAAATATTTTCTCCCACTCTGCTGGTTGTCTTTTTCCTCCGTTGTTTCTTTTGCTGTGCAGAAGCTTTTTAGTTTGATATGATCCCATTTGTTTATTTTTCCTTTAGTTGCCTGTGCTTTTGGGGTCCTGTTCATGAAGTCTGTACCCACTCTTACTTACTGGAGTGTTTTCCCCTATGTTTTCTTTAAGGAGTTTTATTGTTTCAGGATGTATATTTAATTCTTTAATCCATTTTGAGTTGATTTTGGTATATGGTGAAAGGTACAGGTCTAGTTTCATTCTCCTACATATGAATATCCAGGTTTCCCAGCAGCAAGTGTTGAAAAGACAATCTCTTCCCCAGTATGTAGATTTGCTACCTTTGACAAAGATCAGATGGCTGCAGGCATATGGATTGATTTCTGGTTTCTCTATTCTATTCCATTGATCTGTGTGTCTATTTTTATGCCAGTACCATGCTGTTTTGGCTATTATAGCTTTGTAATATAGTATAAAGTCAGGTAGTGTTCTGCCTCCAGCTTTATTTGTTTTGCTCAGGATTGCTTTGGCTATGCATGATCTTTTGTTGTTCCATATAAATGTCTGGATAGCTTTTTCTATCTCAGTGAAAAATGTCATTGGAATTTTGATGGTGATTGCATTGAATCTGTAGATCATTTTGGGTAATATGGACATTTTCACAATGTTAATTCTTCTAATCCAAGAGCATAGGATATCTTTCCATCTTCTTCTGTCCTCTTTAATTTCTCTCAACAGTGGTTTGTAGTTCTCTTCACAGAGATTTTTCACATCCTTGGTCAGCTTTATTCCTAAATATTTTATTCTCTTTTGTGTCTATTGTAAATGGGCTAGTTTTCTTGATTCCTTTTTCTGCATGTTCACTGTTAGAGTATAGAAATGCCACTGATTTTTTTGTGTTGATTTTGTATGCTGCAACTTTTCTGAAATCATTTATCAATGCTAGGAGTATTTTTATAGAGACTTTAGGCTGTTCAATAACAGGGTCATCTCATCCGCAAAAAGGGACAGTTTGACTTCATCCTTTCCAATCTGGTTGCCATTTATTTCCTTTTCTTCTCTGATTGCTCTGGCTAGTACTTCCAACACTATGTTGAATAGGAGTGGTGAGAGAGGGCATCCTTGTCTAGTTACCGTTCAGGATGATATTGGCAGTGGGTTTATCGTACTTGGCTTTAATTATGTTGAAATACTTTCCATCTATACCTAACTTGTAGAGAGTCTTTATCATGAAAGAATGTTGAATTTTGTCAAATGCTTTTTCAGCATCTATTGAGATGATCATATGGTTTTTATCTTTGCTTTTATTGATGTGGTGTATCACATCTATTGATTTGCATATGTTGAACCAACTTTGCATCCCTGGGATGAATCCCACTTGATTGTGGTGCATAATTTTGTGTATGTGTTGCTGTACTCTGTTAGCTAGTATTTTATTGAGGATTTGTGCATCTATATTCATCAAGGATATTGGCCTGTAGTTTTCTATTTTTGATGCATATTTGTCTGGTTGGTATCAGGGTGATGTTTGCCTCACAGAATGTGTTTGGGAGAATGGCCTCTGTTTCAATCTTTTGGAACAGTTTATAGAGAATTGGTATCAGTTCCTCTTTGAAGGTTAAGTCGAACTCTGCAGTGAACCAGTCTTGTCCTGGGCTTTTCTTTGTTGGGAGCCTTCTGATAACAGCTTCAATCTCTTTTATTGTTGTTGGTCTGTTCAGATTTAATGTATCCTCTTGCCACAGTTTTGGTAGTTTGTGTGTGTCCAGAAATTTATCCATTTCCTACAGATTTTCAAATTTGTTGGCATATAGTTGTTTATAGTAGTCTCTAATGATTTCTTTTATTTCTGAGGTGTCATTTGTAATATCACCTTTTTCATTTCTAATTTTTGTTATTTGGGCCTTCTCTCTTCGTACTTCATCTTGCTAAAGGTTTGTCGATTTTATTTATCTTTTCAAAAAACCATCTTTTTGTTTCATTGATCTTTTGTATTGTTTTGGAGGTTTCTATTTCATTTAGTTCTGCTCTGATCTTAATTATTTCTTTCTGTCTACTAACTTTAGGTTGGGATTGTTCTTGTTTTTCTAGTTCTTTAAGGTGAAGTGTTAGGTTATTTATTTGCCATCTTTCCCTTCTTCTGAAATAAGCATTTAATGCAATAAATTTCCTCCTTAAAACTGCTTTTGCAGTATCCCACAGGTTTTGGTATGATGTGTCATTATTTTCATTAGTTTCAATAAATTTTTGATTTCCTGTTTAATTTCTTCTTGGAACCATATATCATTAAGTAGAATGTTGTTTAATTTTCATGTGTTTGTATAGTTTTCAGAGGTTTGTTTATTATTGATTTTTAATTTTAATCCACTGTAGTCTGAAAAAATACATGGGATTATTCCAACTTTTTTGAATTTGTTCAGACTTGATTTGTGACCTAACATGTGGTCTATCCTGGAGAATGTTCCATGTGCTGATGAGAAGAATGAATATTCTGAGATTGTTGGATAGAATGTTCTGTAGATATCTGCCAAGTCCAATAAGCCTAAAGTATTGTTCAGATCTTGTGTTTCTCTATTGATTTTTTGCCTAGATGATCTGCCCAATGAAGAGAGTGGGGTGTGCAGGTCCCCTGCTATTATGGCGTTAGTGTCTATCTCTTTCTTTAGATCTAATAGTGTTTGCTGCGTAAATCTGGCTGCTCTGACACTGGGTGCATATACATTTATGATTGTTATGTCTTCTTAATGGATAGATCCTTTTATCATTATATTGTGACCTTCTTTATTTCTCTTTATGGTTTTTGCTTTAAAGTCTATTTTATCTGATATAAGAATAGCTACTCCAGCTTGTTTTTCATTTCTATTTGCATGATATATCTTTCTCCATCCTTTCACTCTTAGTCGATGTGTGTCTTTACAGGTCAAGTGAGTCTCTTGAAGACAGCATATTGTTGGGTCCATCTTTTTAATGCAGTCAGTCAGTCTGTGTCTTTTGAATGGGGAATTTAATCTCTTTACATTTAGCATTATTACTGAAAGGTGTTGATTTGCTCCTAGTATTTTACTGATTTTTGTTTAGATGTCTTAAGTACCTTTTGTTCCTTTCTTTCTAATTTTCTGTTTGTCTTGTGTATTTGTTGGTTTCTTGGGGTGATAGATATACTATTTTTTTTCTCTTTTGTTAGCATTTTTGTTTTGCTGGTAGGTATTGTTCTTTCTTGAGTATTCATGTCAGTGATGGTTATTTTTGTGGTATCAAACCCAGTACTTCCTCGAGAATTTCTTGTAGGGCTGGTCGTTTGATAGTGAACTCCTGCAGTTTTTATTTGTTGGAGAAATATACTATTTGTCCTTCATTTGGAAGGATAAACTTGCTGGGTAAAGTATTCTTGGCTGGCAATTTTTGTCCTTTAGTGTTTTTGAATATATCATCCCATTCTTTTCTGGACTTTAGGGTTTCTGATGAAAAATCTAATGTTATTTTGATTGGGGCTCCCTTATAGATGACTTGACACTTCCCTCTTGCAGCTTTTAAGATTCTCTCTTTGTCTTTGAGTTCTGCCAGTTTGATTATCACATGTCTTGGAGAGGACCTTTTTGGGTTGAATATATTTAGGGATCTTTGGGCCTCCTGAATCTGGAGATCTGTGACTTTCCCTATACCTGGGAAGTTTTCTGCTATTATTTCATTGAATATGTTTCAAATGCCATTTCCTGTTTCTCCTCTTCTGGAATACCCATGATTCGGATATTTGAGCACTTAAGGTTGTTTATTGTGTCTCTTAGGTTTTCCTCAATTTTTAAAATTCTTTTTTATGGTCTGCCTGTGTTAATTTAAACAGCCTGTCTTCAAGGTCAGAAATTCTCTTTTCTGCTTGTTCAAGTCTGCTGGTTAAACTCTCTATTGTGTTTTTTATTTCACTGAATGAATCCTTCAGCTCCACAAGCTCAGCTACATTCTTTTTCAAGGCATTGATTTCTTTGTACATTTCTTCTTTCAGATCCATTATATTTTTTCTCATTTCATTGTGTTGTCCGAGTTTTCTTGTATCTCATTTAGTTTCCTTAGAATTATTACTCTAACTTTCTTGTCTGCCATTTCAAAGACTTCCTGTTCTATAACACTTATGAGTTACTATTTTCCTTTGGTGGCAATATACTTTCTTGATTTTTCATATTTCTATTATCTTTCCTTTGGTGTTTTGTCATTGTGGCCAATGGTATCACAGTCCACTTGTTTCACCCTGATGTCTGGCTTGGATCCTGAAGGGACTGCCACTTCTGGGTAGCAGGAACTAGCCTGGGCTGGGGTTCCCACTGTGTCTGCCTGTTCTGGGACAGCTGGCTCGGGGTGTGGGGGTCCCGAGCCTCTTAAGTCTTTCCTGGCAGTGGGGACCTGCCTGGGACAGATGTCCCACCCTGCCTGCTTTCTCTGGGATGGCTGGCTCTGGGTGTGGGGGTCCCAAGGCTCTTATATCTCTCCCAGCAGTGGAGACCAGCCTGAACCGGATGTTCCACCCCACCTGCCTTCTCCAGGATGGCTGGCTTGGGGTGTGGGAACCCCGATGCTCTTAAGTCTTTCCTGGCAGCAGGGATCGGCCTGGGCCAGAGGTCCAGCCCCACCTGTCTTCTCCAGCATGGCTGGCTCAGAGAGTGGGGTCCCCTGAGCCTCTTAAGTCTCTCCTGGTGGCAGGAACCGGCCTGGGCCAGAAGTCCCACCCCACCTGCCTTCTGCAGCCCAGCAAGCTTGGGGTGTATGGGCCCAGAAGCTCTAAAGTCTCTCTACACAGTGGGGAGCAACCTGAACCGGGGTCCCGCAGTGTGCGGCTCCCACCCACTCTGGCACAGATCTCAGGTCCTCCATCACTGCTCCTCAAGAGCTGCAAATTGGTCATTCTGTGGGAGAGAGAGACACCAGGAACCAGCTACTCTGCCATCTTGACCAGAACCTTTCTTCAGCAGTTGTAGAAACTCACTTCCTCCAGTTATTAGAGTCAGCTTATAATCACCTTCCAAAGGCAATGTTAAGGTAGACTTTGAAAAAAAAATAAGACTGGGAAAAAAGTGACTAAATAGGAATACAGTTGTTTATTATATTATTTTTTCATACTCTCCTGAACATTTTAAATTTCTCAGACATAAAAAAAAGAAAAAATAATCAAATTTTGCCTTACTTAAATTATCTCTATCAAAAAAACAAAAATAAGAAACTGGTGACTCACTAGTACACCACCATGACCACAAAGAAACATTGCTCTGGCAGGCCCACAGCGAATGCTTGCACAGACATGCATTGATGTTGGCACGTTCACAAAGCAATACTAACACACGCGCTCACACACACACACACAGACACACACTCCATCGCTCAGAAATCTCACACGTAAAGAAGTTCCACTGCAGAGAGGCACAACCATCCAACATAAAACTCGGCACACAGAATAATCAGGGGCCCAGGAATGCATCTGTCACTGAACAGCTAGTTCATGCCACTTCAGAGAGCTTTTTAAGAATTGTATTTAAAGACTACTTACAGATGAAATGTGACACATCCCACCCAGCATTTCACTTAAAGGTGAAGAATGTCTTTCTGAAAATCACTGAGCCAGGTGTTCTGAAGAAAGAAATCCCACTTCTCTACAGCATGACGATGCCATGGCTAAGAGCCAGGCAGAACCAGTACCCAACATGTAAAACAGGAGAAAGCCAAGATGGAGAGAAAAGGAGAACAGACTCATGCTCCTAGGGTACTTATATTTTCCCCACAACAGTCCTTTCTAGAAGTTGCTCATACATCTCTCCAAAAAACATTGTAAAGGGTTTGACCTCCACAGCCTGAGGCAGCCTAGATAGTGGAATCAGATGGATGCACATTCAAATCCCAGACCTTCCACTTTCTAGCTGTGTAATGCTGTGCAAATTGTGCAACCACCCTGAGCCCTGCCTTTCACATGTGTAAATGTGGAGGGAAGACCCACCTCCCAAGGATATGGTGACAGTTAAATGAGCTGAGCCATGTTTATCTCCTGACTTGTAAATAGGCATTGCATATTGGCTCCCCTTTCCTCTCAATGGGAAAGAGATAATGAATAATTAAGCCCAAATTCTCAAGACATTAAAAAGTAGCACCACAGATGTATTAAAACAGGCAGCTTATATACCCCCGTCCTTCCCCAACTATAGAAAGACTGGACATCTTCAGATTAGTGTACAGTAATAAGTGCTAATTGGGTGTTTGGGTTGTACTGGGCCCTGTGCTAAACTCTCTACATATTTCATGCCATTTACAATAATTGTTATTATTATTATTTTATAGATCTTGAAGTCAGTTAATCCAAGTTTTTGCTGCTATTAAATGAGAAATCTTGAAATTAAACTCACTTTGTGTGACTCCAGAATCTACATGCCTAACCACTGAGCAAACCACTGCTCCATCATTATTAAAGGCAAACAAGGAAGGAAATTCTAGAAGCACTCTTAGGGAAAATTGTGTCAATAGAGTCTTTCAAGTCAACATGCTGTTTTCCTTAAGTGCACACCAAACTCTGTTTCTTACTGTTCAAGCTCTAAAACTAAGTGTCTTACAGACTTGGTTAGAATTTATCTTGGCCAAAGTGAATTCTTGGGAGTTAATAGCTGCAGTCTGATGTTGAGCTGCACTTGCTATATCACTTAGGAAAATACAGTCAATATCAGCTTGCAGAGCTTCCAATCGATCAAGCCAGAAAAAGATATTTACTTTATATCTGCTCATTTTCTTTGCCAAATAGAAAAGCAATTACCTGCTCCAGAACAAAATACAACAGCTGCTTGGACACAACACACATAAGAAGAAATGATTTTAATCAGAAACCAGAAATCAAAATTATAAACTTAGCATACTGAATGAATAATAGGAAGGAATTACCAACCCAGGAAGTTTCCATTAATTGCTATTCTTGGGAAGACAAAAATAAATTGAGAAAGCTTAAATCAATTAATAGGTAGGGATAAACGGCAGAGTTTCTCCCTTCCTTGGGCTAAAAGAAACAAATGTACCCTCAAGGTCCCTGTTAACTCTTTTTAAGGTATAAAAGTTCTACAAAGCTATGAAACTACAAAGCTACAAAAATGGGTAAAGAAGCTTTCATATAAGAGATCATCTTAACAAACAGAATATACTGAGCTTTCACAAATATGCAGGATTCAATTATGGTAAAAATCTCAGAACTACCACTTTGTCATTCTCAAAAATAACAGTATCAAATGGTTTGAATTTTCTAATTTACACACTTAAATAGTATGTTCCATCTGGCCTTATGATCAGACTTTCCTACAGAGGAATCTCATCCAGCTGAGCTTACCACTGTACTGTTGCCTTTCATCTACATGAGCCAAAGTCCCTTGTCATCATTCCCAAGTTCCTCCATGACAAGGACTCCTGCCTACCTTCCCACTAGTCATGTCCTGAGCTGCTTGTATCTGCACGTACTCATGCACTCACACACACTGTGCAGTTGCATAGTTCTGTGCCTTTGCTCAGGCTATGCTTTCTGCCATGAGAGACTGTCCCACCTTTACTCAGCTCATGGTCTCATCAAATTAGGCTCAGCTGGAGCCAAACTTCCCAGCTGGCTAAGATAACCTCTCTTGAGTATCCCATAATTCTGTGTACATACTTCTATCATTATACTTGCCACTATCAGTGAAATTATCTCTTAATTGCATGACTTCCCCACCAAAATATAAGCTAAATCATGCTGGGCCAATCAGAGTCTCATTTTTGAGAATGTGGATAGAACTGGGAGGCTGCATGAAACTGGAATTGAGGCAACTCTACCCTCTACAAATTAAAAGCCAGTCTTAAAAAGAGAAAAAGGAAACAACATGGATTTTTTAAAAAAAGCAAAAGAGAGACCATGAAGCACTGAAGTGGCAAAAAAATAAATGTTTTGACCTTGCCATTTCCAGGGCACAGAAATTAGCCTCAATATACATCCTTGGATGATGTTAGATTCTAGTGTATCCTTCCAATAAATACCCCTAGTTGCTTAAAACAAGTTTTTAAAAAGTTTTGTCCTTTGCAAGCATATGATCCCTGAGACGCTTGTATTCAATAAGTGTTTAATAATGTTTATTAGTCAAATGAATCAATGAACTGCCATTTAAGAATCAGCAGGAGTCAGTTTGCAAATGCACAGCTTTGACTATGTCTGTGATGGTTGAGAGCAAAATATGTTTAATCTTTTTTAAATATTGACATTTTCCATCAATATATTTCACCTAAGTTCCAAAAACTTAGGTAGCCAAGAATCCAGGATAAAAAAGGAAAAGAGAAAAATGACAGAATGCCCACTAGCAAAATTTCCTCCACAGTCTGTCTGGTCACTTATGAGAGCCCCTCATTATGGTATCTTATTTTAGGATCAGCTCCCAACTCCCACACAACTTGCGACTACACACATGCCAAGGGGAAAAGGGACAGTACAGTTTCATAAGAGTTTGAAGAAAACAGACCTTAGAGAGAGTATCAAATGATACAACACCATGCACTCTGTCTCCCCTGCATCATTTCACGGATAAGAAAAACCACGATTCTGGGAGGTAAAGTAACTGGCCCAAGGGCCACAGCAAATCAGAATCCAAGTAGAACCCAGTTCTTCCACTGGCCAGGTTCCTTGCTCTACCCCACCACACTACCTCTCATTTCTTTATCTCCAGCACAACCAAGCAAATAGCTATTCTCTTTCAAAAAAAAAAAAAAAATCTAAGCAGCGACACTCCATTATTCAGGTTTTTCATAAACAGCAGTGAGAGACAATAATGAGTTTTTTGTTCAAGATATTCTGTCCTCTCAGTCATCAACCTTTATCACACTTGTATTTTAGTACCAAATCTGAACTTAACTGAAAAGTTTCCCTGTCCTTTGCAGCTCTAAAGAAGGGAGAAACAAATTGCATTTGGGATAAATGCACAATCTCTCCCTGACTTTGCCTGGCAATCCAAACTGCAGTTTTATAATTAAAGAGACTACTTTTTTTTTTAGGTCAAAGCTTTTTTTCATCATAATTGCAGTATGTATCATCATTCCTTTCCAAAGTCACACTCCTTTCACTGTCACAAACAAAAATTACTTAAGAAAGACAAATGCAAAGTATTAACTTTTTTTTTTAGGTCAAAGCTTTTTTTCATCATAATTGCAGTATGTATCATCATTCCTTACCAAAGTCACACTCCTTTCACTGTCACAAACAAAAATTACTTAAGAAAGACAAATGCAAAGTATTAAAAAAAAAATCTATGATAAAGACTTAACTGTCAGGAACAAAAATCTCTACCACTCAAACACTAAAATATATTGATTATCATTAGGGACCTAGGGCATGTCTAACTCTTAACATAAGAACCAAATATTATTCCAACTCTAGCTGGTTGTTTGGATATGGTCGTTTTATTGTTTTTCCAAACTATGATATATTAATTGCCTTCATCCTCTAAAAATCCATACTTACGTTCAATTTAAACATTTTACCAATACTTTTATAGGTTAAATCGTTACGAGCAATTCTTTAATGCCAGGCTTCTCACAGAGACTGTAGCTTAGGGTGATTTCATATTCGGTATGCATTTCCAGCTTATATAAAAAGTAATATAAAGATCATGGTTTGAATAATATGAGTAGTATTAAAAATTCATAAATCTACAACATAAAATACATCTTCCTATATGGTTATAAGGTCATCTAAGAAAACTAGTAAATTAAGTCTTTATTATTTGATTTTCAACCTAATGATTTGTTTATTAAAGTGATGTTTCATTCAATAGTAATTCTAAATACATCAAAAATTTTCAATTAAAAAGAAAGTTAATCTCAGAAACTAAGAATAATTCCAAGGCTGTCTTTTGAGACATCATCTAATGAGGACAACATTCATCATTTAAGAATGAAATGTTACCACGGGCATTTTATTTTCCTGCTAAACTTTGATGAACTTTCCATCATTGCTATAAGAATGTTTTTCTTTTATAATCTATTTCCCTCTAAAATACTGTATGCTCATAAGTAGAAATTAACCAAATATGATAAACAAGTCAAACCAAGACTATACAACTTTCCTTCATAAATACAGCAAAGAAAAGGTGAATGCGGTAAAAAGGAGCTTTCTAAACAATAATTCTTCCGTGTTGGCTTTGACATAAAATATACATTGGGGTGTAAATCCTATTACCATTTATGAAAGCCATAATTAAAAGCTATTTTAAGCTCTTTTCTTGTATTAACTCATTTGTTTTTCACAATAATCTCGTGGGGTAGGTACTAGTATTACTGTCCTTTTACAAGTGAGGAAACTGAGAAACAGAGTTTAAACAATTTGCAAATAATCATATACCTGGTAAGCAGTGGAGCAGAATCAGAACCCAGGCACTGTGGTATGAGTCCGTGCTCTTTACTGCTATGTACACTGCATACCTTTTGTAAGAATTAAAATTGTAAGCTGTATGTAAAACTTGTGACATGGTTCCTGGCCATTGGTAAGTGCTACAGTGGTACCATAATGTTAATTGTGATGAAAATCTTGATTATGATGCTTGCTTCTAATTTATAAGAGAATTTTCAAAAATCATTTGTACTTTCATAATTCTGTTTTCCTTCTGCTGGACAAAATGTTCCTCCAAAGTCTCCTAGAATTTTTTTTTTAATGTTTCTTTTAAGCATGTGTATCTTTAAGATTCTATCACACTGAATCTACAATACAGAGTGCCAGATCATTTTCAGAGTATAAACTGGAAAGCCCACCAAATTATCTGAAACCACAATGATCTACTACCTGGCACAGAATAATGTTCTCATGAAAGAATTATTTATATATCCCCTGAATGTTTACAATGTTAGGATGAACTGATACTGCTTTTATTACAATCACTCCACAACCTCTCAGCTGGCTACATTAAAAAAGAGAAAGGGAAAAAAATTAAATTGAACGATAGTAGCATTAACTAAAAGAGCAAATAAATCAGCAGCAAACTCCCTACAACATCCTAAGGGCTTATCTGCATGCTGCAAAAGAAGAGAGAGCTGTTTGGTGGCCTTGAAGTCACAGCTGCCACCTTTGTGACCACATGGGCCAGAAGTTGAATATTCCATGTGGTGTCTGTTGAGCTCATGGAAAAGCATGAGAACTGAGATCCTCTCCCAAGAGCCTATTGTGACAGTGACAGAATTGCATGCCAACCAGAAATGCCTACATTCTGATAGTGTTCTCTTTCAACATATGTCCCTGTGCATCCAGTTGGAAAGCAGACGCCTAAGCTTGATTGCTCTACACTGAGAAAGGAAAGAACTTATCATTCACTGACTGAAATTCACAGGGGATCAAAGATTGCCAAGAATCAGTACCCAATCAGACTAAGGAGAATGAACCAGGGACTGCCAGCAGTTAGAAACAACTGCTATACATAAATTAAAAGGAATTTTGCCTCCTTAGCATGTGATTTATTTGGAAGAAGCTTTTAGTGCTAACTTCTGAATGAAGCCAAGAAATACTTTATTGAAATGATCCATTTTAGTGCTGAGCTCAGTTCAAGAAGCAAAACTGATTTCAATAAGCTTTCAGATGAACTCATCAAGGTAACTCCTGCTTTATCACATACTCTGGGTCTGGTGCAGAAGGAATAACATCACTCTCAACAAATGGCTAGAAAATAGTAAAAAGAAAAAAAAAACCTCTCTTTAATTTCTCTGTCCACAAAAGAATATACTTTTCTGGTAGGTTCCATATTTAAGAAAAGCTATTTTAAAAGAACTTGTAAAACCAGCTTAGGTAAACCAACCCACCAAAGAACATTAATGGCACACACTAATGACACTATCCCAATAAATACAGTTCATAATTAAGAAGCTTCATAATACTAATACAGTTTATTTTTGAAAATAATATTTTTACGTAATTTTTTATTTTTGAAAATAAATTTTCCATTTCTATCACCCCTATAGAAAAATACCACCATTTTTGTTCACCCTTCCCAGTAAACTATTTCCTTCTCCATAGGAGGATAACTGCCTGCAGTAATCACCCACGTGTCTCTCCAGTGCCTTAACATTTACTAAGCATGCCCGCTGCCCAGTAACACCAACAGGTACAAAATAAAGATCTTTAATAGAAATGGTAGGAAATAATCTAGCAAAAGCTATGATCAATTCACTATATTTAAAAGAAATTGAAAAACTATGAAAAAGCTCAGGGTGCTTATGGGACAAAAATCAGGAAATGATATCATTTGGATGCTGTGTCCAAATGAAAGGACCCTGAGTATAAACAGTTATAAAGTTCTTTGATAATAAATTACTTTCATTATGCTAGTTAGTTTGGTCAATATCATTATATAATTCAGCCTGAAAGTTTTTGCTTTCTTTGGTCCACCAACATCATGCTCCTACCTCTTCCAAATAAGTCACAGTGATCCGGATGCAGCCATCTAAAAACTACATCTAGAGACTGAAGTATTTATACCATCAAAGAGAGATAATTCCAGAGCAAAATGTGGCCCAGCTCATCTTTAAACAAAGCAAAGGAAGTGAGGACAAAACTATCAGCAGCCTATTAAAGAATATGCAGAGTCTCTTTAAAATAAGATATTGGTTAATATCTACGTTCATGAGGTGGTTTGTGTTCTTAACACACGTTCATCATTGAGGTTTACATTTTCATTAAGAGATTTTAAAGTGGGAGATGGGAAATTTACTAAATAAATATGAACCCACAAACTTTGCTTTTAACTGTTGGATGTATTTTCTGTGTAGACCCATTAGTTAATTCCACATCCCTTTCATTCAGTCATTTCGTCTTTGAAAGCAGCTGCTGAATGAGACTGAAAATGGCTCATTTGAGATCAGTCAATGGGAAAGGTATATAAAGATGGGAGGTAGGAAAAGAGAACCCAGTTATTATCCATCAATAATACAGGATTTCAACACAGGTTTTTTCTGTCACCTGCAAATCTCACTTCACTAGCTCACTAGGTTTCTCTCAAAGCTGGTACGAAGCTGTTAATAATGATCTGAAACACATCTGCCCTATTCATAGGATTATATGTGTAGCATAAAAGTTAAAAATCCTACCTCAGGATTAATTTGCACAGCATTTCTTACTTTGAGGGGAAAGAGTGCAATGGAAGGTCTACAGAAATAAAGCATTAAAATGATACTTAAAAGATCAGTTACCCATTTAATCAGTGAAGGTCAAAATACTGATATGGCCCAAGTCCCCTGAATTTAATTACCTTACAGTTTCACTTTAGAGCCAAACCGTTCTCTAGTCCTAAACCTGTCTTAATTTCTTGATTTGCATGCCTATATGCGAGGTATTTACAGGAGAAACTTTTTTTTTGTCCTTTTTGAGACCTGCCGCACAGCGCTCAGCCAGTGAGCGCACCGGCCATCCCTATATAGGATCCGAACCCGCAGCGGGAGCGCTTCTGCGCTCCCAGCGCCGCACTCTCCCGAGTGCGCCACAGGCTCGGCCCTACAGGAGAAACTTTTAAGATCCACTGAAATGAAAATCTAACCACTGTCTCACCCACGAAACTAGAAACTGAGCTCATTTTAAGTAAAAATATCATGATCATCATCCAGCTAAATTCCATAAGGGCAGGGATTTTTTATTTCACTGCCATATTCCCAGCATCAAAAGGAGTGCCCGGCACACAGTAGCTGCTCAGTAAATATTGTTAAATGAATGAATGATCCATAATAGATCCTGCAGAGTAGAAAAGAGGAAAATCCAAGAATTTATTGAGCCAAGAACTGCCTTCAAGTTACTATCATTTAAATATGAAAGCAATCAAGTATATATGAGAATGACCATAAATACATATATGTATATATATGTGTGTGTTTATATATGTATGTATGTATATGCGAGGGTACTTCAAGCAGTTCATGGAAAGATTCGTATCATCCTTTAATTCTATTTTTCCACAAACTTTTTGAAGTACCCTCATATATTTAGAATGAAGATAAGATTTCATTTAGAATTCACTGAGCTTTCTAATGTGAATGAATTTGATGTACCTGATAGTGTATGTCCAAATTTTTTTGTCAGCCTCATACCAATGCACACAATACATGCTAACAAAGTCTCAAAGTTGAACCAAAAAATAAAAAAAATAAAAACCCACACTAACTCACTCCCTGCCTGCATAGTGGAGTTTCACCATTTTCACAGTGCATCCTGGTACTCAGAAACCCAGACAGGAATGACATTCACAATGCTGCACTAACAGTGATGATGCTGCTGGCTACCCTGTGCCGGGTGGCTGCTGTGCGCCAGGCACCGATTCCATGCCTATTCTATGCACTACTGCTTTTAGCCCTGACAACCAATCTGCAAGCTATGGGCTACTATTATTTCCCCCTTTTAGAGATGAGAAAACTGAGGCTCAAAGAGGTAAAATAAGTTGTCCAGGATCAAGTAAGTGATGGACCCATGATTTAAACACTGTGTCTGCAGAGTCAGAGATCTTAAGAACTAAGGGGCCAGCCCGGTGGCGCACTGCTACAGTGCACTGCTTGGGAGCGCGGCGGTGCTCCCACCGAGGGTTCGGATCCCACATACAGACCGGCCGCTCACTGGCTGAGCGAGGTGCGGGCGCAACACCAAGGGTTGCGATCCTGTTGCCGGTCCCGGTCCGGTACGGGCGTGACACTGAGGGTTGCGATCTGTTGCCGGTCACGAAAAAAGACAAAAAAAAAAAAGAGATCTTAAGAACTAAGATAACATTGCCTCTTTCAATTTTTATTTGCTTTACCCAGTTGCCTTATGACAAGCCTACATGGCATAGTTTTCAAGAATAATTTTAATATTAATCAAATTTGTGCTCCAATATATAATACCTTCTTTTCCAAAGACAGGAAATATACAACAATGTTCCTTTCCAAGGAGGGAAAACAGTCCTTGCCCACAAACACATTAACTTAGTAAGAAGCTGACCCAGTTCCAGCTGTGCTGTCCAATGCTCTCCAATTATCACTCTTTCTAAAACAGTCTGTGTTTGGAATTAAAAAAACAAAAGGTAACCTACAAAAGCATGTCATCTAACTAACCACTCTGTATTGAAGCACAAGAATCTTTCTACCCCCTGGGAGTTCAATAGGGAGGCCAGCTCCACACAGAATGATACAACTGTCCTGCCCCCTTCCTAAAGCCAAGTCCTCACCCAGGACTCTGGATTTTACAACACAGTAAATGGGCAAAGCACAGGTTTAGGAGTCAAATAGTCTAGGTTCTAATCCTGACCCCACCACTTACTATGTGAACTTGGGTAAGATTTTTTTTAACCTCTAAGATCTTCAGGGGCTGGCTCCTCCTCTCAGTCAGGACACCTTCCCTGACCAAACCATATGGATCCCCCCAAGCTAACCCATCACTCCATCACATCCTGCTTTACTCTCTTCTTAGCACTTACATTGTTCATTCATTGTTGATTATTTACTGTTTGTCTTCCTCTGCTAGAAGGAAAGCTCCACGAGAGCAAGGACCTTGTCTTCCTTATCTACCAGGACATTCCTGGTGCCTAGAACATGCCTGGCACATGTCAGACATTCAATAGATGGTTACTGATGAATCAATCAATCAATCAATCAATGGGGCTAGATCCAGAAAAACAGGCAAAGGTGAGAATAAATAGAAACAAAGACCTTGAAAAGAGGGATTTTTAAGAGATGACACACGTGCACACAGACACACACACACAAAAAATAAGGAACTACACAGAAAAATAAGAATAGCAAATCTGAAGTGGTAAAGTGCTAATACTATGAGTAGAATTTCCATATGTTAAAATGATTTGGGGAGGCCATGAGGCTGATGTAGCTCCAACACCCTCCAACAAACCAAACCCCACTTTAGTATAAATCGTAAAATGAAATTCATGCTTTACCAGTCAGAAGCCACCAACTAACCTGTAACCAGGGACTTCCCATAGGACTGATCCAAATAAGGCTACTACTGCTCCACTTCAACCAATCAAATATTGTCTTTGCTCTGCTGCTCCATTCACACTATAAATGCCTTCCCCTGGTGGAGCCCCAGACCACCTGCGGTCTGGAGCTGCCTGATGATTCATTAATCACTGTCTGCTCAAAATGCTCTTTCAAATTTTAATATGCCTAAGTTCATCATTTAACACATATTTGCTAAATTTTGACTTGCCCATAGCTTGAGCTATTTTAGAGGCAACCTAATTTAGTAAGCATACCTGTGCTGACGAGTCTAAGTTAATTTTCATGGCTAGGTCGAAATATTTTTTAAAAAAAAGAAAGAAAGAAAGATCCCACGATGTACTACAGATTTTCCTGCAACCTCAAAAACATTTCTGGGAGAAAGAGTTCCTTGGGTTTCCTCTCATACTTGTGCTGTAATAAGTTCAGATCAAACACAAAGAGCAGGGAGAGAAGGGTGGGATGGGGGTTGAGTGCTCTCCTCCCCTAGAAAGTGGAGGGCGCCTGTCTTCTGATGCCTGAGGCTTTGCAGACCCGCAGCTCATCACCTTGCTTGCAAATAAGGGCAGACAGCAGGGCTTCCACTTGCTTCCTCTAGATACTCCTTTCTTAACTAATCTCATATAGGGAAGGAAGGGAGAGAACAAGGAGAGAGGGAGTGAGCAAGGAGCTGACCCTGCACGTCACGTCTCCAGGCATCGCGGGCTGCACCAAGTGATGGTGGACAGCGCACAGGCACACGAACCAAGAACCCCAGCCCAGTACCTCATCAGGGACCTCACAGCTCGCGGGGACATCGGGAATCCACTGCTCTTGGGTTCTTGTGGCAGTGGGGAGTGGCAGCCACCCCAAGCTCCTCTGTGAGAAAACCGCTGCTGCTTCCCGTTCTCCCGATGGGGGCTCGTGGGCTGCTGTGCGCTGTGCGGATGGAGGGCCCCGTTGCTCCTGATTGCACATGGAATTGAGGGAAAACAAAGTCAAAGAGAAAGACAAGACTTGCAACAAGAAGAGCAGTACCCGCCCCACCTGCAAGGCCTCCTGCCAGGAAGCAAGTATTCTCAAGGCTTGAGCCCTTCTGTTTCTGATATTTACCGCCATATGTTTAAAATCACATAACATAACTAGATTACTATTTGTTTCTTTCAATGTTAGAGCTTATTGTATTGACTTCCTACTGTAGAAGATAGACTCAGTCTCTCTTAAGTGGTCACCAACACACACACACACACACACACACACACACTCTCTCTCTCTCTTTCTCTCTCTCTTCTTTACCCCTCATCCTCCAAATACATTTCTCTCATACACACACACACACACACACACACACTCTCTCTCTCTCTCTCTCTCTCTCTCTCTCTTTCTCTCTCTCTTCTTTACCCCTCATCCTCCAAATATTTGGCTGAAGTGGTATCCAGGATTTACATTAGTATGATTTTGCAAAATATTGTTCATAGCTGAGCCGTCCAACGTACTCTGATTAGATTTTTCTGTCGCAAATCCTTTAAGATATAATTCATAACCACTAGATGGCTGTAAATTAAAAAGTCTGATACTACCAAGTGACGGCAGAATGTGAAACAAAGGAGATTCTCATTCACTGCTACAAATGCAATGTCTCAGGAAGTAACACAGTCAACACGAGTCTACCCTCCGTCCCCACAGCTCCGCTTCTATGCTTATGCCCAAGAGAAACCTTCATGTATTTGCACAAGAACATATGCACAAAAATTTCACTGCAGTGTAGTTTATAACAGCAAAAATGTGGAAATAACTTAAATTCTAAATTAGAAGAATGGATAAATTATGATAATTAAATACTATGCAGCAGTTAAAACAAATGAAATGTAGCTACATGTATCAACACTGACTTATCTCAAAAGCCCAATGTTAAATTTTTTAAAACAGCAAGTAATATCATTCATGTAAAGTTTGAAAATATGTAAAATAATGCTATTTGATATTCACTGGTATATACATACGAAGTAATGCCCTAGGAAAAAAACCATAGAAATGAAAAGTGCCAAATTCAGAATTATGGTTACCTCTAGAGAGAGAGGGTAGGGACTGGGGTCAGGGTATGTTACTTTCTACATGTTGAAAATTATATGCTAATTAAAAAAAAAAGAAAGTTAGCTTTCAGGAGCTGATCTTTCACTGAAAACGTTTCCTCCCAAAGGTGATGTTGAATAAAAGAAATCCCACTCCATTCATGTGGCCCAATCTTAAAATTTAGGAATAAATTGCTTTTCTTGTAGGGAAGTGTTTCCAATATTTGTTTCTATTACTGTTTCTTTCCTGCTGCCTGAATTATACACTGAAAGATCTCAAGGACCACCTAGTGCTAAAACAGTAATTCTAAATTAGCAGATAAAGTGGGGAGTGGGAGGTAGACAGATCCTTAAGAGTTTGTGCAAACCTGTGCGTGTGTGTGTGTGCATTATTCTGGGGACACAACTTTGTGAAATTCTCAAAGGGGTCCATGACCCCTCAAACACTCAGAACCCCTGAGCTGGTTGGTATAACTGTCTCCTCTGCCTCCCTGTCCCGAGATCCTTCCATGGTGGCAGTGTACTCAGGGGTAAGCCTGTGGTTCCAGAGCCACACAGACATGGGTCCAAATCCTGGCTCCACTGGGGATGGGTGACTGTGGGGAGGTTACTTTCTGTGCCTCTGTGTTTTCTCCTCTGTAAAATGAAGAGAACGGCTGTTGTGAGCAAGCGGCATGGCAAAGCACCTAGCACATGGCCAGCACTGAACAGATATTAACCGTGTTTGCCCAGGGTCTCACTGTTACATGCTCTGGGTTCCTTTCTACCACTTTTCACAACTGGAATCAATTACTCACGTAATTATTTATGTAATATCTGTCTCCCCCAATATCCGATATGCTCTCTGGGGAAGGAACCTTATCTGTCTTGTTCTTGGCCAGGCACTGAATGAATATGTGTTGAATGAGCGGATAAAAGGATGAAAACAGGAATGACTGGCTCCACTTATGGAGCTGCTGGGTGTGAGGACTAAAAGTTTCTAAAAAAAATAAATAAATAAAAAATAACCCAGACTCTGAGCTGTGTGACTTCCAAGCTACAGATCAGCAGTATTATCCCTTCCATAGAACTTCTAGCAGTTTAGTATGAAGGTAAAGAAAGACTATTAAAGGAAGAAAAGAGAATTATTAGCTTTGAAAAAAGCCTGGATCAACATCGACTAGATGAAGAGGGGAGAAAGGAGTGTAGGCAACAATGGGCTGGAGAGTCTCAAGGACAGAGGAGATGTGACTTCAATGGTGACATCAAAATAGCTCTGGACCGGCCCACAGGAGAGAACACAGCTGCAGTCATTTGTCATATCTATCTGCTGGCAGTGAGGCAAGGCAGGGAAAAGTTAGCAGGTAGAGACAAGGTGGATGCAAGAGGAAAGTGGGAAGCAAGAGGGGTTTATAGGTTGTTCTCTAAAAAGGAAAGCAGGCAATGTAATTACTCCCATCTGTTGCAAGGACACAGAGAAAGGCATCCTCACATAAGCCAAGGGGAGGTCTCCTGGCATGAGCGTGAGTCAAAGTGATAACTGGGCTCCTGCTTTTACCACCTCTGAGATTTCCAGAGAGCAACAGAGCACTGAACTCTATTTAAATTACTTCCAAGTATCACATTCCCAGGCAGGAGGGTGATCAGAATCTCATGATTCATCTCAGTTAGTTGCCACTCCATAGCACTCCTCTTATCTTTATATCAAGAAGTATAAAGAGGTAGGAAATGGGATGAAAAGGCAGGAATTTTTTTTAAAAAGATAAAATTCATCATCTGACAAGGTAGTATAATAAATCAATCACATGTTTAAAAAGTTCAAAGTAAGGGCCTTATAATGACCAAAAAATGGGGTCTCCATGTAAAATTGTTAGTAATTATAGATTTGATAGAAGAAGAAAATTATAGTATGTGCTTGAACTTTTAATATGCCTTAATTATCCTTATCATCCATAATCCACAGAATAAAACGAATGTACCCTAATTTTTAAAAATGAAAATGGACTACTAAATAAGCTTGTTCTTTAATTGAATATGAATTGAAAGTATTCAATAGTATGTGCTTGAACTTTTAATATGCCTTAATTATCCTTATCATCCATAATCCACAGAATCAAACGAATGTACCCTAATTTTTAAAAATGAAAATGGACTACTAAATAAGCTTGTTCTTTAATTGAATATGACGTGAAAGTATTCCTGTATGGTTTAGACTGGCTCTTTGTGGAGTTCCAATAGACACCTCCTAAACTCTCCGGCAACAGCATCATTACTAGAGCAAGCAAACAGGCTCCAGCGCTCTTTGATGGATAACACTCATTTGAATGCATGGAGTCAAAGAAAGCTGTTAAAAACTGTTAAACAGTTTGCAACCACTTCTCTGTGTGAATCAAGATTTTCTCAGTAGTATGCAACCCAAACAAACCAGCAATATCAACTTGGAATTGACACAGATAACTTTCAATTCCAAATTCTGGGCTCACAAAAACTTTACAGTCCTCATTGAATTTTTAAAAAGTGTAAAGAGTTTGAACATATATAATGCATTTATCTTAATGAAATAAGCCGTGCTTATTACATTACGGTCTAAAGTGAGATTACATTTAAGAAAATGTAATTTGAGTAATTCCCTGCCCACACAATTCTTGATATAAAAACTGTAAATGACTTACGCTTTATCCTGCTTGTGGGAGAGGGAAAAGAGGTCATAAACCAAGCACACTCCAAACACTGTGATGCCCGTCTCCTTCACCAGCATCGCGCAGGTCCCCAGAAACAAACTGAGCAGCAGGAAGAAGGGAGAAGCCGTGGGAGGGAAACACTCCCCAACACAGCACTGATCCAGACTCCTGAAAAACAAGTGGGAGCTACTTCTAATCTAAAAAAAGATGTGGGCCACTGAGAAATAACACGTTGTAAATAGAAGATCTATTAGCAACTTAACTCTCTTCTAACCTAATTATTCAGTACATGAACAAGATTGAGCTTCAAGAGTATACATCATAGAATTACTTAAAATTACTAAAATAGAAAAAGTAAATGCCCCAAAATGCTAAATTTCGTACTTGAACTGTGGTACAGTATATACAAATTATGATAAAATATGGTATGCATTTAAAATGCTACCATAGATCTATTTACTGACACGAAAAGATGTTTAAGTGAATACATTTTAAGTGAATAATACAGGTTACTAAACAATATACATGAGCCTGGAGCCAGATTCTCTGGGTTCAAGTCACAGCTCTGAAGTTAACGAAGAGGGTAATATGGGGCAAGTGACTTTGCCTCTCTGTGCTTCTTCTGTGTGAAATGGGATTAGTGTCGTAAAGAGGATTAAATAAATGACTTATTAAATATCAAGTGTTTATCATCATCATTATGATTTAGTGAAGTGTTTTTATATACCTCTGTACACAAAACAAAGAAGTCAGCGGATACATAAACCAAAATATAAAGAGCATTTATGTCTGTGATAAATATTTTGACATTTTTCTTTTCTTTTGGCTAATCTATGTTTTTAAATTTATTTTCCATGAGCATGAGTAAGTTCATTTTTTCTCAGTTTTATTTCCAACAGGGATTTTCAAAAACTCCAGTGCTGTAGTCTTTCTTTTACCTTACAAAACTGAATTGGCCTCATACCGAGAAACATCACTGTTCCCTTCAGAAGGTGTCACAGCCATGGCTTCCACTTTTTGAAGTGAAGGCCAGTATTTGTGTAGTTGTGATGTCTCCTCCTTATTATTATGTCTTAGAACAATCGCATAAAATTATATGCAAAATTTGCTGTAGATATGCACTTTTCTGTGAAGTTGTTCTATAGCTTACATATCTAAAAGTGAGAATGGCATGCACAACCAACCTGTAATAATATCACTCCTTAGCATACAGATGCAGATATGCTGCAGGCCTAATCATGTTCAACCACACAGAAAAAGCCTCAGAGAACAAGCTTAAACTGAAGAGCAATTATTAATTCTGTTCTAACACTAGAGCAAACAGGAAACAATTAATTGTTAAATTGGGGCTATATTTTAATTCACAACTCCATTTCATATGATTAATGAGGCAGGGGCCACAAAGCCGGGATCGGAAGACTGATATACACTAAGAAATGGCTTTGCCCTTTAAAACAAAACAAAACTTTGTAATACTTAACTCATTACATTCTTGATTCAAGGTCTAAATTGGTTTATAACAAGGTTTCTCAATCTCAACACTAGTGGTATTTTTCTGCCAGATAATTTGTTGTTGTAGGGGCTGCTCTTGCCTTTTAGGATGTTTATTTAGCAGCAACCTTGGCCTCCACCCAGTAGATGCCAGTAGCACCTCTTCAGTGGTGACAAAAACATTTCCAGACACTGCCAAAAATCTCCTGGAGGAAGAGGGGTGGTGGTAGTAGTGGTTAGGGTAGGGAGCGAAGTAGCTCCTCATTAAGAACCACTGCTTTAGAATAGTGTTCCTCAAATAGTCACAGGGCTTTGTAAGATTATGGGTCCGTGCACTGATCCAAAGACCAAGGTTCACAAATCTTTAACCAGGTATCTCTCCACAAAATAGGCCAACATGTTAACCAGCCCCCTTTTTCCGGGTCATGCTCTGAGCCCTCAGCCACCATTCACATTCTATTTTAACCCACCTGCCCCTTTCCCTCTGTGGATATCTCACAACTCAGGTGAGAATCTGATCACTTTGGGAGTAAAGATGCAACATAATGGGAAATTACTTTATTGCTTTTCAGTTTCCCAAAGCAAAGAACTTCTGTATTGTGATGAAGGAAAACTACAGTTGAAAAATACTACTTTCTATTTTGCCCTATTATTTTAAGCTCTGAGTTACTTTCACGAAGATAGCAAAGAGGAAAAATATTAGGACCAAAATGAAAAGGAGAAATTAAACAAACAAATCCTAGGCAAATAGAAGAGAGCATTGCACCCAGTATATTTTGGCTCAGAGCTAAGATTTCAAATTCCATTCTCAGTCAGAAACTACAAGTAACAGGAACTAAGAAGCAAGAGCCTGGGTCCCCAGCACTGGAAAAGCAGTCTCTTTAAAATGGTATCATATGGTTCAGAATGGAGCTGGAACAGAGAGCAGCCCAGCATTGGGTAAGGAGAAGGTTTCCAACCCCCGGTCCCTGGGAAGCTCGCTGAGCATTTCACAGCTCAGAAGCTTCCACCTCTCTCACGCAGAAGCTCACAGTCTACACCCATGACATGGTTGTAATCACAGATCAGGGCACTCTTAGGCATTACATACCTATTGTAGGAGAGAAAGGCCAACAGAAACAGCAGACATGCTAACACGTCGGCTCTGCCAACAATCCCAGCCACCTAGGAAGTTTAAAAGAATAAAAAATAAAAACCTCAGAAAATTACTTTCAGAAAACTATTAGACAAATGTATTTGGTTTTAGATGAATGAAAGGTATAACAAAATAGAAGACATATTGTTATTCAAATTCTGATATATGACTACCTCTGATTATCGCATATGAGTATATTTAACAATAAGTTTACAGCAGAAAAAGAGGAAGGAAGGGGCAAGATTTTCATTTTTAACTTTATTTCTAATCTCTCTTCTATGGAGGATCAAGTCACAGCATCAAATCACTTGTTGATTTATTTTTTAAAATTTTGAGCAGCAATTGAATGGCAGACACTGTGCTAGTCTTTGGGCACCAGACTGCTAATGGAGCAGAGGATATTTACGGAGTACAGGAGAGGTAAGTAGAGGAATTAACACTTTTGACAGGAAAGGAATGAGTCTGAACTCATGACCACTATATGTGAGCATATGTGTGTTCAAGTGTGTCTGTGCGTGTGTACATGTGTGCTTGTGTGCATCTATTTCTTAGCTCTGTCACTAAAAGCGCCTAAAAGCAAGATACTCCAGTAGCAAAGAGCCACCCTGGCCCTAACCACAAGCCATCTCTTGACTACAGAGAAATCCCAGCTCCTTGAAGAAGTGGCTGATTCCAGGGCTGAGGCTGCAGATTCAAAAGGAGCTTAGATCATCTTCTCATGTCAGAACGTAAAAGTGCTGAGAAAATGACAGTCAAAAGAACACAGAAACCACTGACAAGGAGTTCCCACTTACCAAATCTGAGACAATTTGAATATCAAAATAAATAAGGACCATAATATATTATAAACCATTGAAAAAATAGAAACCCATGAGTCCATACTGATAATAAATACACGGATGAATGAATTCATACATATGTTAAGTACATATGTATTTACAGTAGGTGAATGGGAAAGAACTAAGAGCTCTTCCTTTGTCAAAAAGCCAGTTGAAGGACCAGCCCTGTGGATCACTTGGGAGAGTGCGGCGCTGGTAGCACTGAGACCGAGGGTTCGGATCCTATATAGGGATGGCCGGTGCGCTCACTGGTTAAGTGTGGTGCGGACAACACCGTTCTGAGGGTTACGATCCCCTTACCAGTCAAAAAAATAGCCAGTTGAATATAGAGAGTTGGAATAATAACCATTTTGCCTCCAGAGGAGTAAAGACTGGATTGAGCAAGTAACATAAAAAATATCAATGGATGCTAAATCTAGGGCATGGAAGTTTTTTGAGCTGCAAAGTATTTGCATGGCTTCAATGTGTCTCTTTGCCAATTACTAATTTGATAATTTTTTAAAATTACACTATGAGAAAACATGTTACATTGCATTATGTCTCTTAAAAAATTTTTTTTTCATTGCACATGTTTATGGTGTACAGTCTGTTGTTTCAATACATGCATATATTGTATAATCATCTAATTAGAATAGTTAGTGTATCTATCACCTAACCATTTATCATTTCTTGGTGGTTATAGCATTTATGATCCTTTTTTCTGGCTATCTTGAGATATACAACAAAATATTATTAGCTCTTGTCACTCTAGAGCACCTGAATTTATTCTTCCTACCTAGCTGTAACTTTGTAACTTTGTACTGCTACCAAGCTATTTTGCATTACATCTTGACTGGAGAATCAAAACTAAAAGCATCATCCCCGAGAAGGACACGTCATTTATACAGTATATATTTATACAGAATATAATCATGAGAAAATAGCAGACAAACTCAAGATGAGGAACATTCTATAAAAATATATAAATAAATGTTATACTAATAAATTATAAAACGTAGTTTTATATTAATATTTTATAACACTAAAGTTTTATTACATTTTAATTTATTCTGCTTTATAGTAGATCATGATTTCTAATTATATTACAACTCATTATAATATATTTAAATATATTATATAGCATATATTTATATTATTTCTATTTATGTATTATAAAATTTTAATGTGCTATACCTATAAATTATATGTTATAGATTAAATAACATATATTATATATTATAATTATATAGTATAATGTATATTAAAGAACATTATATATTGCAATATAATAAATATATTAGTAACATTTTATATTATCTACATTCTAATGTTAATATCTATAAATTATATTGTAGAAGGATAAGGAAGACTGGCAACTGTTTCAAACTAAAGGAGACTAAAGAGAAGTTATGACTAGTGCTCTCAGTTTTAGAAAATATACAACTAAATCATTAACGTGTAAAGAGAAATGAATTATTCAACCTACTTTCAAATGCTTTAAGAAATAATATTTTTATATATCAAGAGAGAAAGAGAGGAAAAATAATAAAACAAATGTGGCTAAATGTTAAAAATTCATGAATCTGCATAAAGAATATACAGTCATTCTCTATATTTTTTAAGTCTGAAATTATTTTTAAAAAATGTGATACTTCAGAAAGGGACTGAAATGGAAAAGGGGTGGGAAACAGATGACTCTCTATAAATCTTTGTATTATTTTGCTACATAAGATGTCTGTGGATTTCTCTTAGTTTTTTAAAATCCAAGATAAAATTGTAAAGGACAAAAATGGGGTATAGTTAAAATGATGCTTCAAAGAAAAGGTCACATAAGAGCCAGATAATGGGGAGTCATTCATAAGGGAAACAAACAGGGTTGATATTTCAGGCACAGAAAACAGCATCTCCCAAACCACAGAGGCCCTGAGGTCCACGGTGTGTTAGAGGATCGATCAACAATCAGTAATGGAAAATAATCTTCTGGGAAATGTACGTATAGACACCCTCGTCTAACAAGTACACTTTGCAGTCATTAAGGAGAGGCAGTGACAAGTGTGGAGGCAGACAACCCAAGGTTTGTGTATAGACTTCTCTTGCCATCTGAGTGAGACGCGATTTTATTTTTTTTTTAATTTCTGAGATTTGGTTTGTTATCTTTAAAATGAATGTAACACCCCCGCCCCTCCACCCCATGTGATTGCTGTAATTAATGAGATGCTATATATAAAGTGCCTGCTTGGTGAATGTGGGTGCCCTTCTTTCTTCCTTTGACTTTTAGAGATAAGGGGTAAAACTCTTAACACTGAGGTAGGTTTTCCTGTATGGCTTGTGTAAATCACCTTTTTAAGATTTACATGTATTTCTTAATTTAACTTTATTAGATAATCTAATATATCTACTACTTAAAAATCTAAAAGGAAATTATTCAATTATATTGCACACATATGGGTTGACAGAAAGTCATGTATTGAGAAAAATTCTAGTCCAACATACATCAAGAGAAACCAAAGAAATGCACTGGCAAAACAGAGCTGAAAGCTGTTACCTAATGCAACTGCTTGAACCACACACTGTTCATTGATCTGTTAATCTATAAGGAACTTGAGTGCCAAATCAGGAAGACTGCATGATTTAAGGGAGGTAGGCACTGACAGTGTGGTGTCACCATGGTGTCAAAGCCCAGCTCAGACTCATGATCTGTAAAGCAACAATGTAAAGCATGGGTCACTTGTGAAGCCTGAATCTGCTCAGTCTATACCCCACTGCCTCCTTGAGCATTTAGCTTAGCATCCCTTGCAAAGCTTCCTACAGGTTAAACAGAGACTCCACCTTGCCAGCAACAAAGTCTTGGGATAATGCCAAGCATCTGGGCTCAGAGGGGCACTCAACACAGCACAACTGTGGCCACCAGCAAGACTTGCAAGCTGATATTGGGTGTAGCAAGCTGGAATGAGGCGATCACAGGCTAGGAGAGCACAACTAATGTGTTAGAGGCATCCTGAAGCCCTGGTTCTCTCATTGCAGCCAATCTGGATGCTGCAGTAGCATAACGTGCCAGCTGGATGTGCCCAGATATAAAGAATGTGTCATGTCCCTTGGAGCAGAAGCTCAGAAAGGGTGTTGAAATGTTAATGCTAACATTGACAGGCTCTCTCACCAGTCCAAAACACCAAGTATGCATTGAACACCTACTGTATACTCCTGTTGAGCTGGGGTCTTTGGGGCAAAGGGATAGATATCTAAAAACAAGGTGCTTGTCATCAACAACTATACAACAGTACTTTGAAAAGTTCGCGGAAAAATAGAATTGAAAGATAACGCAAATCTCTCCATGAAACTTTTGAAGACAGCTCGTGTCTAGACCACCCATTCATTGGGATTCAATTAGTAAATATATCATAATATTCCGTTAGTGTGTGTTTCATTCCGGTTAACAAACATTTTCCAGGTGCCTGCTATTTGCCAGCTGAAGGAATACAATCTGCTTCAAGGAAACAGTACTTTGAAAAGTTCGCGGAAAAATAGAATTGAAAGATAACGCAAATCTCTCCATGAACCTTTTGAAGACAACTCGTGTCTAGACCACTCATTCATTGGGATTCAATTAGTAAATATATCATAATATTCCGTTAGTGTGTGTTTCATTCCTGTTAACAAACATTTTCCAGGTGCCTGCTATTTGCCAGCTGAAGGAATACAATCTGCTTCAAGGAATTTAACATCTGGTGGAGAGTCAAAATAAAGTATTAAATAAGATACAAGGAAACTACCTGCACCCTAAGAGGAGAAAGCATTGCGGGAGAAGACTGAAGGAATTACTTTTGACTTTAGGATCTGGGAAGGATTCAGGGAAGAGCTGGGATGTAAAGTCAGACTTAAAGGATAGCCAATGAGGATTTCAGGAAGCTCAACACAGGGGGATGTGAAGCCTAGGCCTGGAAGGGAACAAAACGCATGCCAGGTGGAGAATACAAGAGTGGCAGAGAAAGAGAGGTCTGAAAATATATGGAGTGTTTCTGCATAGAGTGATGCGATGCATGGAGCAAATGGAAAGAAGGGGGAGGGGCAATGGGAGAAAAAGACAACATTAAGTTGGAGCCAGGTGCACTGGAGTCTATGACAACGTAGGCTGAATTGTAGGGTGCTGGAAAGTACAAAAGCAATCAATTTGTGATAAGTGAAAAATATATGCAAATAGACTGCATGTACTTCTGCCTCAAGCTGCAGGTTTCCATCACCAAGAGGGTGGCTATAACCTGGGAACTGTGGCCTCTAACAAATATTAAAACACTGCTAAAACATCTGTGAACATAGTTGGACAGAATTCGAATGATGTAACATGTAGATCTCCTAGCAAGGTTAACAGAATCACACGTGGAAACTGCCTATTAGGACTCAAAACTTGTTACTTTTTGGAATACCACTCATAGGGTTTGTAGATAGTACGCTATATGTATAAAGTTATTAATATTCATTTTATTTGCAAGAATGAGTTCTAGTAGCATCAGGAAGGACCAGGAACGCACACCAAACACATAGCAACAGCTACAAGCCAGACCGATTAGATCATAACAATTTTTCTCCTGCATCCTCTTGTCCCAATCCTAGAAATGTCCACTCTAATCTTTCATTCCATGTGTCAGCGTTTCCTGCTCTCACTTTCAACTTGACATAAGTGCATTCCTTCAAACCAGTAACATCCTTATGATGATTAAGTTTTAATTCTCATAGGAGAATTACAATAATCTTCCCCACTTTTCTAATTTCTCTACTGATTTTTCTTATGATTCAGGATTCAGAAAAAAAAACCCCATAAATTTCCTAAGAAATATACTGTCAGGAAATCCTTTCAAGAACCTTAAGGGTTTAATTGAGGAAAATCTGGGTCTACTCAGATTTTTATTGCTATGCCCATCCACTAACTATATTACAGTCACTGAAATATTTGTTGAAAGATTGAGTAAATAAATGAATTTGTCCCTATCTATGTAAATTGGAAGTAATTTTTCTCTCCACTAGGGTTATTATTGTTTTATTACAACATAGTTCTTTGTCTTGTATCTGTTTACATGTATGTTCTTCGGTTTTTCTGTGAGCTTGTGAACAAATTGTGGGTAGGGATCTACCCATATAATCCCCTGCTGTAGACCCACATAATCCCCTGGCACCTAGTAGAATGCCCCACACCAAGCAAGTACTCATTAACTATTTGTTAATTACACAACTGAGAAAACAAACCTTTAATCATACCAACATGTTTATACTTAATCATATCAACGTGTTTAAACTACACCCCATCCTTACAATTTAAATTCTCCATCCTTCCTGAGATAATTTATAGTCCTATTTTTGTTCTTGTTTAACAAAGCAGAGTTACTTCCTGGTAACACACCATGGTCTTTTTTTATTTTATTTTTTTTATAAATTATCACTATATCTTCTATATAGTATATTTCTTTTTCTATTTCTCTGTTCTCCTCCTTAGAAACCTGAACTGAAGTCTATAACTAAATAACAGTCTCTCAACTTTACTTTGTAGTGTAAATTGTTTGTTGGTCAAATTTCTTTGCCTCTTACACCTCCATCGTCTTCTTGTGAACATAAATACGTTCCTTAATATCCTTTCCTAAATAAATGTCCAGCTCTCAGACTCCTTGGCCCCTTTAACTGTGTTACCATGGATTTTTTTTCTATTACTACAGAAGCCTACTGAAACCCTTTTTTAAAAGTCATTTTGCTAACAGGATTTTCCTCTTTTCTTAGAATCCAACCTAAGCTCTACCAGCTCATGGTCACACTGCCCAAGGATGCCTATGTTTTCTGCACTTCTTTTCTGCAACCGCTGAATTAAAACTGTTACTGCCCAACTCATTTCTTCTTTCCTGTGATAACTGTCCCCAAGACACTCTAAGCACAGAACTTAAAAAATTATATGTCAGAAATATAATATTGTCTACGGTCTGAGATTAAAACATGTCATCGACTCAGCATCACATATTCTGTATGGTTAGGAATAGCAGTCCTGGATTCTTTTTCTTCCTGTTAGGTACAAAAAGAACATTCAAAACGTACATATCTCCCTCATATTTTTAAGTTCATAGCTAAAACTTTTCATCTTAGTTTTATTTGCTTGAAAAGATTTAACTTCCCATGCATTGTAAATATTGACATTTTAAAATAAGACCATAATATTACTGTTTTAAATGTACTGAATGGAATCTGAACACTATAGCAACTTGAAGCTCAACATCTTCCATTTATACAAACACAAACAGGCTCTTGTTTAAATGGTAGACATTTCACAACCTTTCTCCTTGAACTTATACTTACTGAATGGAATCTGAACACTATAGCAACTTGAAGCTCAACATCTTCCATTTATACAAACACGAACGGGCTCTTGTTTAAATGGTAGACATTTCACAACCTTTCTCCTTGAACTTATACTTTCATTTTTTATCTCCCTAAGCATTTTTTCTTAATGTACTACACAGTTATGCTTAAAACTATTTTAATCATCATCTTATTTCCGTGCAATAAAAAAATACATGCAGTCATCCCCAGGTATCTGCAGGGGTTGAGTCTAGGACCAAATCCACAGATGCTAAACTCCCTAATATGAGATGGTGTAGTTGCATGTAAGCTATGCACGTCCTCCTGTATACTTTAAATCATCCCTAAATTACTTATAATACCTAAGACAATGTAAATGCTACATAAATCATTATTGCACTATTTTTTATTGGTATTATTTTTGATTTGTATTATTTCTTATTGTTGTATGTGTTTTTTTCCCAAATATTTTCGATCTATAGTTGGTTGAATCTGCAGATGCAGGACACACAGATATGGAGGGCTCATTATATATAGTTAAATGTATTCTCTTAAATTTCCTGTGACCACAAACATCTGAGTGTTAAATTTTTAATTTTGTATTACTATTCCAATTATTATTAATTCACACTTATTCAATACATCATAAAGTAGGAAAATAAATATTAAACACAATTTTTACCCCCAATAATATAGTTGTAGCAGGTTTCTTTTCAATAAGTTCAGTTATCTGTGGCTGAATGTTACCTTTTATTAGAATAAAACAACATGTAGCATCAGTTCTATTCTTAGCTGTCATCTTTATAGACTGTTCACATAAATAAATGAGGATGGAAATAGATATGTAATAACGACTTAATTCTAAGGACTCCAAAGTTATTGGCAAATATCACCTAGTGATCTATCATCTTACATAATTTTTAATGATCTACCAACTCACAACTCAATCAAGTCCTCCTTTAATTTGGTCAAAAGCAAAGAAGTTGAACAAACCCATCATTAGAGTTACCTGCCCTCAGAGTCACTTACTTTCAGTTTCTCAGAAACACAGCAAAAAGCTTTACCAAGATTTACCAAAGGACTTTTACTTATACCTCGTACTCTTCCATTTAGAGGCTACTTGTTCGGTCTAACACACTCAGAAAGAGTTGAGAAAATTGCCTTTAACAATCTTTTTTTTAAGGTGTTTTATTTTTTCTTTATCACTCAATCTGAACACGTGAGAGTACTTCAGAAAGTTCATGGAAAAATGGAACTAAAGACAATACAAATCTTTTCGTGAACTTTTTGAAGACCTCTCTGACCTACAGATTTAGAATTGTGTTTGTGGAAAATGTTTACCATACAGCCTAACTGGCAAAACCAATCCTCATTATCAAAGAAATTAGTCAAAATCAGACTTCTTGTGTCAGTTGATAAGAAACAAATCATTACCCACCTACATGACAACTATTTCACTTCTGAATTCAAAACATCAACAAAGGCCACCATACCCTATTTCTAATGCCATGCTGTATTCTTCACAGAAACACGTATAAGACAGGGAAAAAGAGAAAAGAGAACCAACGTGACATCTTTACTACAGGTGTGTTCTCAAGCAGATCAACTTCAGGAAAGTGTCCCGAGGCAAGCCGAGGCTCTGGAAAAGATTCTTTTAAAACTGTGGTGCCCAAGTACCCCTTGGAAAGTCTTCATCTACCCCAACAATAAACATAAAAGAAACCAGCTATGGTTACTGAGATATGAAACAAGGTTGCTGAATAATGCCATCTCATTCCTTACATGATTAAGTAAATATTTTAAAGAGGGCCATAGATCCAAACTATCAATACTTTCTAAAAAAGTTTCTCATCACCCACAAAGCAACCACATTTATATCTAAATAACTTGGAAAACAATTTGTAAGTCTCCTAAGTCTGTCTTCCTAATTTGAAGAATGTCAGTCCAACTTTTTATGGCCCTCCCCTAGCACTTACAGTTCTGCATCACATTATAAATTTAAAGCAGAGTGAAAAATGGTAAAATATAGAGTAGTGCAGGAACGACGACGCAGCATAAGTGTCTCAAAATGTCCCTTGCTGGGCCGGCCCGGTGGCGCACTGGATAGTGCGCCGCTTGAGAAGCGCGGCGGCGCTCCCGTCCGAGGGTTCGGATCCCACATACAGACCGGCTCCCGCTCACTGGCTGAGCGAGGCGCGGGGGCAACACTGAGGCTTGCAATCCCGTTGCCGGTCCCCGGTCTGGTACGGGGGCAACACTGAGGGTTGCGATCCATTGCCGGACACGGA
>NW_007730792.1:76659-82416 GCF_000696425.1 Galeopterus variegatus | reverse complement strand
AAAAAAAAAAAAAAAAAAAAAAAAAAAATGTCCCTTGCTGGGCCGGCCCGGTGGCGCACTGGATAGTGCGCCGCTTGAGAAGCGCGGCGGCGCTCCCGCCCGTGGGTTCGGATCCCACATACGGACCAGTTCCCGCTCACTGGCTGAGCGAGGCGTGGGAGCGGTGCCGAGGGTTGCGATCCCGTTGCTGGTCCCCGGTCCGGTGCGGGGGCAACCCTGGGGGTTGCGATCCGTTGCCGGACACAGAAAAAGACAAAAGAAAAAAAAAAAAAAAATCTGTGCATACAAGAGACCCTAAGATGGATCTGTAGCAAACACAAAGAGTGCTGAATAATAAATCAACATCTCCTTGGACTGAGATCTCCAATCATATGGAGATGCATATGTCATAGGGTTCTGATATTATTTCTGTCCTGTCCAATATTTTATCAAAAATTTAAATGAAACTATAGAGTATATGCTTATCAAGATTACAGAATATCTGTATCTGGTAAGAAGAGTTAATGTACTTGAAGACAGATTCACAGAGTTTAAACGGCTAAAATTGTTAGTTAATTCTAACAGGATTAGATAGAATAATGTAAGAGTAAAGACCCACTTTGAGATATAAAAAAGAACAAAATACAAGTGTACTTCAAAAAGTTCACGGAAAGATCCATATTATCTTTCAATTCCATTTTTTCACGATCCTGTTGAAGTATCCTCGTACTTGCAATCCAGACCAAAAGGGCACACATGGTATTTATTGTCCAGGGGCTTTCAGTTGCCTCAATTCAAAGAGTCAATGTGTCCTGGCTATCAAAAGAGATCAAACCACCAAAAACAGAGAGATCTGCACAGGTCAAACTATTTTTCATTTCAATTTACTCCAGCAGGTATTTATTAAGCACCTACCACATATCAGGTATGAGTCAGGGCCCAGAGATAAAAAGAGAAATACAATATGGCCAAAGTCACAGCCTCATAGGAGCAAAAGAGGCACTTAAGCAAGGCACTTACACAGATAATTAATAGTTAGTGAAGGAATTCTGGCAATGGAAGAAGTTACCAGATGCAGCAATGGCAAAGAAGGAGGTATTCTACCCGTGGGCAGGAGAGACAAAGTGGGTGATATCTACCGTGGGGTAGCAGACCCTCGGAGTGCTTCTGAACACTAGAACACCTTCACAGGAGAACTGCAGGATGCTGATGGCTCTCCAAAATGATGTCTCATGAAGGTAGGTATGAGGAAATGGGGGATGCTCAGCCTAGAGAAAGATGACAGACAGAAATAACACCAAGCTCTCCAGGGGGAAAGATCTTCAGCACATTATGGATATATCCCCATTGTCTAGCACAATGCCTCATTTGTAGATGTCATACAATGAACTTTTCAATGAATGAATAAAAATGTAAATGAATGAATGATACACAGAAGTAATACCCTTAGTCCAGCTCCTTCAAGGGAAACTAAGATCCAAATATGCTGTTGGAAACAGGCTGCGCAAGTGGCCAGGTTTAGCCTGCAAATTATTTTGTTTCACCTTTATGCGTTTTTCCTTTTTTAAATTTACCAACATTTTCATACAAAAATTTCCAGCTTCTCTTGAAATATTAGGAGACCTGGCAACTCTGTGCCCACATGGCTACATGGAAATATTTGGGTGCCCATTTCAACAGGACAAGTGTTCACCATTTGCCATAATCTCTGCCAATTCCTATGGTATCCCTAACCTGAAGCTGTTCATTTATCATTATACACACATTGTTTTCTAATAGTAAAGAGGTTGGTGGAACATTTCTCAGGCCTAAAGCACTATCACACATGAGAAACAAAAAGACAGTCAAAATGACTGCTTGTTTGAAGAAGTATAGTGGAAAGCATATTCCTGGAAGAGGAGAATATTGTCCTCTTACGCCTAATACACACAGTATTATATGTCAGAGAAAATATAACTTCACGTCCCACTCACTTCACTCACTTACTCTGTCAGCTTGACCCCTTGAGCATTTGAGTTTTCAACCTTGGTAACAAAGGATGAAGAGGCTGACTTCAGCTCAAAGAAAGAAGTAATGAACTAGTAAACATTTAAACATTTAAAATTAGACCAGTGCTCGGATAACTGGAAATGTCTAGATAGCCGCCCTGAAATACCATGTAAAAAGAACAGTCTCTCAGGTTCCGTGTCACTCTGACTGCACCTCCATGGCAGCACTTAACCCATTTTTTAAAACTCCTGAGCTACATTCCTCAAAAGTTATGAGCAATTTTTCATACACGGAAAGAATCTAATTTCTTTGCATCATTGTATCCACCTCACTCAGCACACAGTAGATTCCAAATAAAGACTTACTGAACAAATGAACTTAAGTCGAAAATTGGAAAAGACCATGTTTCCCTTTCAGTTCTAAGAATCTCTAATTTTATTTGGTTTAGCCTTCATTTCTCATTTAAGACTAGCCAAGCTGTGGGAAATAAAACAAATTTATTCCTGAAATAATTGCCATCTCTGAAAGGGTTTGGCAAATATGAACACAAATTGCCCCTACTCCATCCAAACTCCCTCTGCCTTCTTGTAAAACTGCTCAGAAAGGTGGGGCCATGAACTCAGCAATCAGATAAGCTGTTTGCCAGGAGGGACAAATCTGTTCCCCAGGAAAGGTTACAAGGTCACAGGATCTGGCACCAAAGCAGGGAGGGAGGGGTGCTGAGAAGGGGGAAAGAAAGGGCCATTCACTGCACTTCTGCCTCCTCTCATGGCCTGGAAGCTTAAGATAAAGTCCATCACTCTCTTGTAATTTTCTTCTTTGACAATTAGTCTGGTTTAAAAAAAAAAAAAAAAAACAGACTGAATCCCCGAAACAGAGACTTATACAAGGGAATAATGTACTAGGATCCTTCCTCATGAAGACTTCAATTCCACTTTGATAAACTGGCAAAGGTCTGGAAACTGGGTAAGAGGCCGTGACTCTCCGCTGTGGTGACTCACGCCTGGTTCCTGACCCTGCACCTGGAGTTTTTCCTGCTAAATAGATCAAGTAACATTTTAGAGGGCTGCCCATCTACTTCATTCCTAGGGATAATGTGATTTATTGCCATCACCAATAATCTCTGTGGGTCAGATTATTCTGATTACCACTGCGTCCCTGCTGCCCACCATGGGAAATGCACCCACCTTGTCTTTGGCAGCTAAGCTCTGCCACTGGCCTCTGTACTCCAGGATCCCATCACCCACTGCAGGTCAAGAGCCCTCCTCAGGGGAAGCATCTCCCATATCACACTTGGCCTAGAGAAGAGAGCCACCACTCAGCTTCTGAGCATCACAGGTGCTCCATAACTAATGCAGTCCCCAGTGCCTCAGTGCAGGGAAAGTCACCTGGACCTTTCTAGGAATATAGTGGAGGGGTGGGAGGGTGTGTGCAGGCAGCATGTGATAAATGCATCCCAACATTCCTATCAAAATGAATATCTGGATTCCTTCCTCTACATTATGCCAGGGAGATGGTGGTATCTCAACCTCATTAAACATAGGGCCCCACTGAGTTCCAGTGGTTCCCAAGCTTCGTAATCACCTGGTGTGCTAGCTACAATTGCTGATTCCCTGATCCCATCCCAAGATACTCTAAGTCAGTAGATCTGAAATGGTGCCCAGAGATCTGCCCCAAGCAACCCAAGTGATTCAAGGCAGGTGATACTCAGGACAATGAGAGACAGGTCTCAAATCTTAAGGATAAGGCTGCATGGGGCTGCCAAGCTTACCAGAAAAAAAACAGTTTTCTCAACAGTAACACAACACATTCTTTTCCAATATAAAACATAAACCAGAAAAAATAAAAAATTAGATATACCCTTTTATCATCTGTTTCTGTGTCTCAAATAATGAGTTCTCTAACACTTTCCTGGTGGGTTTCCAGAGCCCAATACTAAACACACAGCACATTCTCGTCTTCCTCTATTGCTGTTTATCTTTCTTCTCCCCTACCTTCTGCCATCATTACAGCTCTCAAATGCTTATAAGTGGTTTCCATAGTCTTCTTAGATCATCCAACCAATAAATAACAACATATGGTTCTTCTCCTTTTTCCTCTAAGGCAAATCCCTCTGGCCCTTAATCATTTCGGCTGCTCTTCTCTGGCATTCCCTCAGTACCAAGAATAAATCAGCAAATCATCCTCCCTTTATGTATCTACAGTACCAAACGATGTAATTCACAGGCACCAACACAAACAACAGTGCAGAGGGGAGATCAACCCTCTGAGGCAAGAGCAAAATTCACGGTTTGGATTTCAGCTCAATGTACCACACTGTCACCTGGCTATGAGAAAGCTGCCCCCAGGAGGGGTGGTTAATGTAATTACTGTCACATTAGTGCTCAGAGTAGGGTGAGGAAACTGAGGACAGGACCATCAGTAACCATATCCGGAGGGCAGCAAGTCCCCCAAATTAGAACAGGCCAATGTCAAATATCTTAGTTACAACTGTAAGTGAGTTGTTAATTTTTAGCAAATTGCTTTTCTTATAAAGGTGTATTTGGTGGAGTATTTGAATGCAATGCAATAATGCCACCAACTACCCAGAGTTAACACAGACTTCACAGGTTGAAGACAAAAGTCCTCCACAAGACTCCCCACAGTTCAGACATCAGCCACAAGCTCAGGGTCACTTGTACTTTTGACCAACTGCCTACAAAACCAGGGCTTGCTACTACTCTCTCAGGTTCAATAATTTGCTAGAATGACTCAGAATTCAGGAAATTACCATACTTATAATTACAGTTTTATTATGAAGGATACAAATCAGGACCAGTCAAAGGAAGAGATCCATGGGACGAGATCCAGAAGGATCCTAAACACAAATGTTCTGTGTCTTCAGGACACATCACCCTCCTGGCACATCCACATATAATTACACCAGGGAGGTTCAAGCAGGCTCCATGTCCAGAGTTTTTATTGGGGTTTCATTACATAGGCATGTTTGATTGAATTCTTGGCAACATGACTGAACCCAATCTCCAGCCTTCCTCCTCTCCCAGGAGGTTGAAAGGTGGGACTGACATCATGGCCCAAAGCCTCAACCATCTAATCAGATGACTGGTCTTTCCAGCATGGCCGGCCACCATCCCCAAACCATCTACAAGTCCACCATGAATCACCTCCTCCTTAGCATAAATAAGTATGGTCCCAAGAGTCCACCATGAGTAATAGAGAAATGCCTATCACTTGGGAAATTTTAATGGTTTAGAAGCTCCCCAAAACTAGGGACAAATATCAGACAAATTCTTTATTATACAACACTGGGTAGGAGGAAGTCACAGTCACGTTAGTTCTTTTGACAAAGTATTTTCAGGCCCCTGTACTCCATTTGATCCCAACAGGATATGCTATTTCATGTCTACCTTGACTGGAAAAAAAATGACCATTCCTTATAGAAAGTAGAGCACTGGCATGAATGAATTTTAGCTCCTTCTCCCCTTCCCCCAAGAGCAGGGTGTGGAGAGAACCCTCTGTAGTTCCAGGTTTTGCCTCAGAAGGTATAGCTGCTATCTCCAGCCTTGAACTTTGCAGCAAGCATCCAGCAATCATTTATGCTGCAATATGCCACCCAAAGGGGAGAAAGATCGAAAAGTGCTAAATATCCTCCTTCTCCACAGAGTTGCAGTCCCAGCAATCTACAGAATTAAATCTGCTCCTTAACCTCCCAGTAGGCAGTACACACTGGAATCCTCTGCCTGTGTCAAGGAAATTCCTAGTCTGCCTCTACCTTTCTCTTTGGGAGAG
>NW_007730792.1:74689-76103 GCF_000696425.1 Galeopterus variegatus | reverse complement strand
GGAATCCTCTGCCTGTGTCAAGGAAATTCCTAGTCTGCCTCTACCTTTCTCTTTGGGAGAGGAAGAACAAAAAGTAAACTAGCCAAGAAATAAAGCAAGCAGACTTTTTCTCTACATTATAAAAATGTAGCCCTACCTTAATATTTACCTGAAAAAGCTGAGCATTCACAAAAGTGATTTATTCAATCATTATTTTAAAAATTATTTTTAATTGACAAAAGATTCATTCTTTCAACAGTAATTGAAAGAACGAATATTTTATTCTTGAGCATCTACTTTGCAAGCCAGGTAAAGTTCTAGGTGTTAGAGAAACACTTCATGGACCTTACACTGTAGTGAGAGGAGATAAAGACCAATAAAAAATGATGCCAAACAGCAATGAGGGAAACTAAGGCAAAGAGGGGTAGGAAGGTAAGGCTGAAACATGGAGGAGTGTTTGCTGCTTTAGACTGGGTGGCCAAGTAAGGCCTCTGTGATGAAGTGACGTTTGAGTAGAGACTGAAGGTCTCTGAAGGTGTTGAGAGCAAGCCACGCACAGATCTAGGAAGCACGTTCAGGAAGCAGCAGCAGCCCGTGCAAGGCCCTTGGCAGCAGCGGGTTTGGCCTGTAGGAGGAGGAACAGGGCTCTGGAATGCTGGTGTAGACAATGAGGTGGAAATTGACAGACCAGAGGTCAGAGAGGTAGCCGGGTCAGAACAAACAAGACTCGGTAGAGCAGAATCCATATCTTACCATCTGGAAAAGGAACCCTGCCATTCTTTGGCATGATCCAGCATTCCTCACCCCTCTTTTTAAGTGGGATGACTGCATAGTCAAAGTTAGGAAAAATATGAATGCAGCTCCAAAGGAAGATAGAAAAGACATTTGTTGGTAAAAATAGACTGCTTCAGAAGGTGACTTCAAGCCCTCACTTAGGGACACCCCTATAAAAACCTCCATGATCCAAAAATATATTCCTCTCATTTTCCATCCCTCCTACACTACCAGACTATAATCTAAAGCATATCTTACATCTAAAGCATGTCCTACCAGGCTATAATCACAACCACCTCCTCTTGGAGTGTCTAACATAACCTTAGTTTGGCATAAAATTTTCAAAGGCATTTTTCATTTTTCTTTATAAACTCTTTATTGCCTCCAGTCATATTTTTCATTGGCTATTTCTGTCACTGAACATCCTAGACAATCTAGTCAAACATCCTAGATGATCTTTATTTGTCTCCCATGATAGACTTAAAAAACAAACTTATCAGCATTGTAGCAACAGACTGTCTCAAAATGAAATCCCATTCAGGTCAAATCAAAAGGAACATGCCGCCATTTCTTTAAGGTTCGGGACACGGACGCTAGTGCTTATTTTCATGGCTGGCATATCATTTGTAACTAAAAGATGCAAACTGCTGCAAAAAACTCT
>NW_007730792.1:69284-74213 GCF_000696425.1 Galeopterus variegatus | reverse complement strand
CATATTTTTCATTGGCTATTTCTGTCACTGAACATCCTAGACAATCTAGTCAAACATCCTAGATGATCTTTATTTGTCTCCCATGATAGACTTAAAAAACAAACTTATCAGCATTGTAGCAACAGACTGTCTCAAAATGAAATCCCATTCAGGTCAAATCAAAAGGAACGTGCCACCATTTCTTTAAGGTTCAGGACACGGACGCTAGTGCTTATTTTCATGGCTGGCATATCATTTGTAACTAAAAGATGCAAACTGCTGCAAAAAACTCTCAAGTTCGAACATTAAAATGCTGCAAATTCTTACAGCTGCACATATTAAAATATTCTATTTTTTAACTCTGACATTTTAAACCACCCACTTTCACTCTTATGGCTTATATTACCATCAAAAACCTTCAATAAAAGAAAACTTTATAGCAAACTACGATCATATAGCCTAAACACAGAGAGAGAATTGAGCATTTAAGGTTTTTTAATTTGCCTTAGTTTCCCCATCTTTAATGTTGGAAAATCATTGGTCCTTTCTTGTTGAAGCAGACTTCCACTTGCTTACTGGTGGAATGGCACTGCTACCAATTCAGCAGGAGCTTGTTCCCAAGAGAAAGGGGGGCCGGGTGAGGGAGGAGTAAAATTAAATGCTAAGTACCTTTTAAATCAATCAGGGCCATTTTTCAAGGGGGCATTATGGGCATCTTGGGATTTGGCACTGTGTCAATTCAATAGCTTAATGCATTCCTCCTCATTCCAGGTAATGAACAGGTCGTGGTCATGAAGGATAAAGAAGCAGAATAAAGAAAGGTTAGTACTACGGATTAGGTTTTCAAGGGCATTATGGGCATCTTGGGATTTGGCACTGTGTCAATTCAATAGCTTAATGCATTCCTCCCCATTCCAGGTAATGAACAGGCCGTGGCCATGAAGGATAAAGAAGCAGAATAAAGAAAGGTTAGTACTACGGATTAGGTTTTCAAAGATATTTTGATTCTGCTGTACTGTGGTCCAAAAATATTCCTGTGTGCCCTTGGACATGATCTCATGAAAAGATTAAATATGAGATTTGATTAGAAATAGAAGTTCATTAGAACTTCTCTAAAGAAGTTCATTAAACTCACTACAAGGAACACAAAGAGGTGACCATTTTTACCAGTTAGGGTTCGACCAAAAAAGCCGAACCATGAGGAGTGAGCTCCATGAAAGGATTTACTAGAGGGAACTGACCTTTCATTTGTAGAAGCTGGTTACATAGCACATGTAAACCTGATGCTTTAGGGTCTGTAACAGAAGCCCAAAGCCAGCAGGGCAGCCATTCCATAAGGGAGGATGTATGGACCTGAAGTAGGGCAAAGCAAGGCTAAGCTGGGACCCAGAAGCATGAACTGGAATACATGTCTGTTTCTCACTGTCCCTAAGTTCCAATGTGAATAATGCGTTGCGGGTGGCTTGCAAAATGGCTGGCACTCTCCCCTGCAGAGTTGCACACACACCTGCATGAGGATTCCAAGAAGCTGAAGGAACAAATCTGGAGAGCGGTGAAGGAGCTATGGCCTGGCTGCTGCTGCACACCATCAACAGGTTAGCCAGCATTTCTGTGACAACCTGCATGAGGCCTGCCAGCACCAAACCCACACCAACCTTCTAAGTGTGATCATAGCCCTTTCGCTTCTACCTTCCAAATATCACAGAAATTACTCTTGTAGCCAACCCTAACCCCAAACCATCCTGGGAAGAGAATTCTAAGGAACATAGTTCCAACTTAGCTAAATTGACCTAGTACAAAGTCACCACGTCTTGGCAATTTGCCTTCATGTTCCATTGTCCCATTCCCCCCAAACTGGTAAAAATTGATGCTCTGATAACCCATTTCTTCATTGCAACTTTAGCTCATTTCTTATTTGAGAAAAAAATGTGATTAGTATCTTTACTACATAAGCAAGAACCTTTATTATTTATTAGTACACAAGCAAGCACCTTTATAGCAAAAAAGCATTATGCATCTATCAATTATGTTTATTCTTAAGGGAATTTCTAGCTATCTCTCAGTATGTGTGACACACATTTAATGAACCAAAGATAATAAATTTACTTTTAATAAAATTAGAGGTTTGAGTTTTGCACTGGGAAAGACCCTGTGAGGAGGATGAAAAGACAAGCAACACAGTGGGTCGCTACAGAAAAAATATTTGCCAATATGTATCTGACAAAGGACAAGTACCATGAATATATAAAAAACTTCAAAACTCAACATTTAGAAAAAAATCCACTTAGAAAATGGACAAAGGACACGAAGGCACATTTATCAAAGAGGATATAAACAGGTCAAATGAGCCCATGAAAAAATGTTGAACATCATCAGCCATTTAGGGAAATGGAAATTAAAACCACAATGAGATATCACTATACACAGATCAGAATGGCTACAAGAAAAAAACAAAAATCATTGGCAATACTAAGTGCTGGCAAGGATGCAGAGAAACTGGATCACTCATACACTGCTGGTAGAAATGTCTGGAAAACAGTTTGGCAGACTCATTTTTTAAAAAAAGCTATACATGCAACCACCATATGACTCAGCAATTGCACTTCTGGGCATTTATCCAAGGGAAATAAACATTTATGATCACACAAAAACCTACAAATGAGCTTTATTTGTAATAGCCAAAATCTGGAAACAACCCAGATTTCCTCAACAAGCGAATAGTGAAACAAACTGTGGTCTATCCATAGAACGGAATACTACTCAGCAATTAAAAAGGAACAAACTTTTGACAAATGCAACAATCTGAATGAAGCTCCAGAATCTGAATGAAGCTCCAGAGACATGCTGAGTTAAAAAAAGCCAATCTTGGTAGTTTATTATTATGATTCCACTTATTGAAATGACCAAATTACAGAGTTGGAGAATAGATTAGGCAATTGTTATAGAATAGGAAGTGTTCATAGCTGTGATAGCAAAGTATGAGGGATCCTTGTGATGGAACTATTCTGTATCTTGACTGTGGTGGTTGTCTCAGAAATGTACACTTAATGATAAAACTGCATAGAACTAACTACACACTTACCAAAATAAATAAATAAAAAGAGTACATGTAAAACTGGTGAAAGCTGATAAAAGCTGTGGATTGCATCAACATCAATTTTCTAGCTGTGATATTGTACTACTGTTATGCAAGATGTTACCACTGGGAGAAAATGGATAAAGGTTACAAGAGGTCTCTATATTATTACTTACAACTGCATGGGGATATACAATTATGTCAAGATAAAAAGTTTTCAGTTTAGTCTCAAAGATTTTTGCTCAAACAAGCATAATTTAAGGTACAGTTAAAATAGTTTGCATATATTTACAGGGCCACTTGAGTTGTGTTTTCACCATCTAAAACAAAAATCATTAAGACATAATTTATGTAAAGTGTTTAGGCCAATGCTGTTCATACTGAATAGTTAATGTGATTTTCTATCCTTTCTTGAAGCATTCTTTAGAGCTGTGTGGGTCTAAATCATCGACATCCTCCAGTTTTATGTTATTCCTCTAGAAGATGCAGTTTCACCTCAGGTGACTATGTAGAGAAAGCATGTGAGCACAGAAAGACTGTTAATTTTTTCTTTCTGAAGAGGCACCTATCCCTTTCCAATTAGTGCCTTGTTGCTCTCTAGAATTGCAACTCAATCTTCTCACAAAAAAAAAAAGGTGCATCTTTGATAGCTAGTAACATATAGTATACAAAGAGTAATGCACCTTAGACACCAAGCAGCTTTTTACAATCAATGATTACCCCAAGTGAAGAAGCCTCCTCCCCTTCTCTTTCACCTGTTAGGCCAAACCCTTGCTAATTCTCCTCTTCATCAATGTCCCTGCCTCACTGTCTTCTCGCTCCCTCCCTCTCTCCTCTGTCCCTGCCATCTGCACTATGAATAAAAACACATTTTAGAAAGTCAAGAAGGAAAACACCTGGCCCCACCCTAAAGCAAACAGGCATAGGCATTTGACTCTGACCTTTGTAAATGCAAAATGCTCAGATCAGTGATGAGGAGGGTCTCCAGGGCTATTATAAGTCCTGCACCTCAGGCTGTGAGCTTCCCCACCTGTAATTAACCAATAACCCACCCCTTAATAAATAAAAAACCAGGACAATCTAAAAGTGAAACATTTATATTTGAGCTGTCTAAGGAGATTTTAAGAAACATTTGGAAAACTGAAAGTACTGAGTTGAAAACCAGTACAACTTTCCAAGAGGACAAATGCTTATAAAATATTCTCTTCAGAGTCAAATGTGTAATTTTCTAACCCTCCTCAAAACATTAAACTTTCAGTGGAAGAATTAAGTCAAAAGCCCATGAATTGTTGCCAATTGCTGTGGTTTCCTTTTCAAGTCACCAGAGCCACCTGTCAAGAGATCTAGGCCTCCCGGCCAGAGCAAGCTTTTCAAGCTGCCAAGGAGTCTCAAATGAACATTACCATAAACACGGGTTCCCATTACACAGTTGGAAAAGGCTAAAACCTCTATAACACCGAACCAGTATTATTTCAACAGTTTTGTCCGACGCATTAAAATAAACTTAAATGCTGAGCCAAATTATAAGGGACTGAAGCTCACAATGTATGATAGCACTTCCCTCAAACCAGCCCTTCTCTCCTTCGCTCTGAAGTTAGCCCTCTTTTTAAATTCAAGAAAATACTCCACCCTACAAAAACCTGGCATACTCTCAGCTCCCCTAACACTATTTCATTCCAGAAATGCTGAATCATGACTCTAGGTCGTAAAAGAAAAACTATTTCGGCTGGGACCCCAGGTTCCCCGGAGGAGCCCACGCTTCTGCGTTCCTCTGCTTTGCACCTTCTAAAGTCTAGATCCGGAGCAGTTTTGCAGACTGGAGAAGCTTGGGGAGCAGCCAAGGGCGCAGTGCTGGGGGGAGGCGGTGGCTGGGG
>NW_007730792.1:67483-68284 GCF_000696425.1 Galeopterus variegatus | reverse complement strand
GGGAGGGGGTAGCTGAATCTTCTGCTCCCTCCCGTGCTCCTCCCCCAAACCCAAGCAGCCCTGGCTCCCTCCTCGTCTCATCTAATCGCGACCCCTAAGGGGCTGATACACTCCTCATCTGCAAAACTGCCCAACGGCCTCCGAGAAATTCCCAACTTGGAAGCATCGCCACCAACCGCCAACCCTCCGAAGACCCCTGAACCGGTGCTGGTCCCACTTGGCCACCAGCCGGCAGGGGCGCGGAGACGTTTCCACCAGCCCGTTCCAGCCCTGCCCCCTGGAGAGAAGCCCGACGAGAGCGCAGACTCTTGAGAAACTCGATCCCAACTCCCCAGCCCGTGCCTCCCGAACCGCCCCGGGAGCCCAGAGAAGCGCGGCCCTGGACCCAGGAAAAGAGTGTCACGGACAGCCTGGAGAAGAGAGGCGTGGAGAGAAAGGGTGGCAAAAACGAAACGCCCCCTCAGTCCCGCAACTTGTCCCGGCCGGGAGAGGGCTGGAGGGGACAGGGAGGCGACGGCGGCGAGCGCGAGGCGAGGGACTCACTTGAAGGTGAGGACGCAGAGCGGCCGGTAGGACTTGTGGCTGGTGTTCTCGGCCATGCCCTTGCCCCAGAAGTCGTTGGTGAAGATGCCCCAGCGCAGCGGGGCGCCGGGTCGCACGTCGGGGTTGTTCACGATGGCCCACACGTCGTCGTGCACGAACTCGCCCTGCAGGGAACGGCCGTAGCACAGGCAGCTCGCCCCGGCCAGCAGCGCCGCGGCCCCGGCCGGCGCCAGCCCGCAGCCCCGCCTCCAGGAGGGC